>NW_016908527.1:235846-355117 GCF_001483705.2 Eufriesea mexicana | reverse complement strand
GTGTGTGTGTGTGTGTGTGTGTGTGTGTGTGTGTGTGTGCCTGTAAACGACCCGTCTCGCGCGCATGTACATGATCGTTTCGGGTGCGGTTACTCGTCGCGCCGGGAGGGAACTGCGGTTGCGTCGCGGGTGCGTCCTGGCAATTGCGTTGCCGCGAAGTCCAGGGCGCACCGAATTGCGAAGGGCTGGCCATCGTGGTGGTTTTAGTGGTTAAAAATCCCACATAACCCCGCCCCCTCCCCTAAGGGGGCCGGGTACCTTTGGAAGATTTCCCCCACGTGAAAAAAAAAGAAAAAAAAGGTTAGGACAGGTTATGTTAGTATGTCGTCGACTTATGTGCTGTTCGTAGCTTTGCTGTGGATTTCCGTGCTCTAGTGCACCCTGGTACATTCGGCTTGTTTCCGTGGAGGCTAGCAAGGGCGGTCTCTTCACGTTAGATTTTGTTGGGATACGTTTGTTTATGTTACGTTTGGTTATGTTACGTTTTGCTATGTTAGGTCTTGTTACATTGACTTTTGGGCTATTCACTGCTATTCTATGGGTACCTGTGATCTATTGTGCTCTACTGCGTTCCGCTTTGCCTTGTGGAGTCCAGGAGCTGGGGCACGTCATGCTGAGTTATGCTACGTTCGGTTAGGTCAGATTAGGACAGGTTAGCTCAGGCTATCTACGGCCTTCATGCTATACATTGCAATGAGGTGTATTTCTGCACAGTACTGCTCCCTCGTAAATTCTGCTTGTCTCTGTGGTGGCCAGCAACAGTGGTCTCGTCATGATAGCTTGAGTTACGTTACGTTTGGTTATGTTACGTTTGAATATGTTAGGATATGCTACTGCGACTTTTGTGCCATACTCCATTACTCGGTGGACATCCGTGATCTACTGTGCTCTACTATATTCTGCTTGTCTCTTGGGAGGCCAGCAAGAGTGGTTGCGGCACATTAATTTGTGTTAGGCTACGTTCGGTTAGGATACGTTGATATGGGTTTGGTTCGGGTAGCTCTGACTTTTGTTCTATAGACTGCCATTTTATGGATGCCTGAGCTCTACTCTCCTCTAATATGCTCTGATCGACTCTGGGGAGGCCAGCAATGGTGGTCGCGGTACGTTGGTCTCGGACAGCTTTTACTTTTGTCCTATACACTGCTACCCGCAGATATCTATGCTCTGCTGTATTCTAATATCTTCTGCCTGGATCTGGGGATGCCAGCAGCAGTATTCTCGGCACGTTAGGTTAAGTTAGGCTACGCTTTGTTTGGTAAGGTTTGGTAGCGCTCGGTCTGATTAACACAGTCTTTCGTGCTATAGACTGTTTTTCGGTGGATTACTGCGCTCGACGATGCTCTGATATCTCAGTTTGGCCTTGGGGAGGGCACCAATAGTGCCCGGTGCACGTTACGTTGATGTAGCTGCGCTTTGTAAAGATTACGCTAACTTGGGTAATGTTTGGATGGATGTGACCTTTGTGTTATACACAGCGATCCTATTTATTTCAGCGCTCTACTGTCCTGTTGTAGGTAATGCTCGACTCTGGGGTGGCCAGCAATAGTGGTCGCGGTACGTTAGTTTGTGTTATGCTACATTTGGCTATATTAAGACTGGATATATCAGGACAGGATCGCTTTGACCATTGTGCTATACAATGCTATTCGGTGGGCAACTGCGTTCTAGTGTGCTCTAGTAGGTTCTGCTTGGCTCTGGGCTGCGCAGCAATAATGTTCTCGGCACGTTATGTTGAATTGGGCTACGATTGGTTAGGCTAGATTGGGTCAGGTAAGATTTGGGTATCTTTGACTCTTCTGGTATACACTGCAACGCGGTGGACTTCTGCGTTCTGCTGTGCTCTAGTATATACTGCGTGGCTCCGGGGAGTGCAGCAATAGCGGCCTCGGTACGTTAGGTTGAGCTATGATACTTTCGGTTATGTTACGTTCGGTAAGGTTAGGATAGAGTAGTTTGTACTCTTCTGATATATACAGCTCTCCGAGGATTTCTGTGCCCTTCCGTGATCTAATGTTTTCTGCTTGTCCCCGGGGAGGACTGCAATAGTGGCCTCGTCACGTCAGGTTGTGTGTGGTTACGTTTGGTTAGGTTAGGTTTTGTTTGGTAAGGACAGGATGCCTTCGACTTTTGTGCCATGCACTGCTATTCGGTGGATTCCTGCGCCCTAATGTACTCTAATATGTTCTGCTTGGCTCTACGAAAGCCTTCAGTAGCGGTCGCGGCATGTTAAGTTGAGTTATGCCACGTTGGGATAAGTTCGGCTAGGACAGGTTATGTTATGGTATCTTCGTCTTTAGTGCTGTACACGGCTATTCGATGGACTTCAGCGGTGTACGTTGCTCTACTATTCTCTGCTTCACCCTAGGCATGCGAGCAATAGTGGTCGTGGAACGTCAGGTAGCGTTAGGTTACGCTTCGTTAGGTTAGGTTAGGCTCTGTTTGGTTGGGATAGCTACGACTTTCGTGCTATATACAGTTTTTCGGTGGATCTCTGTGTTCTACTGTGCTCTACTACCTTCTGCTCGGCTCTGGGGAGGCCATGAGCAGTGGTCTCGTCAAGTTAGCATGAGTATTGTTACGTTTGTGTATGTTACTTATGGCCATGATAGTATATGCTATCTTGACTTTTGCGATATTCGCTGCCATTCGCATGGTTTCTGCGGTCTACTCTGCTCTAACATGTGCTGATTGGCTCTCGAGAGGCCAGCAATATTTGTCGCGCGGCGTTATGTTTAATTCCACTACTTTTGGGTAGGTTTGATTAGGAAAAGTTAGGTCAGGGTGTGTTTAACTTCTGCGCTTTACACTACAATGCGGTGAAATTCTGCGCTCTGCTATGCTCTGGCATGTTCAGTTTGGCTATGGTGAGGCCAGCAATAGCTGTCTCGGCACGTTAGGTTGAGCTATGCTACGTTGGGTTATGTTACGTTTCGTAACGTTAGGATGGCATAGTTCATGCTTTTGTGCTATGAACTGGTATCCGCGGTTTTCTGGGCTCTCCAGTGTTCTAATATTTTCTGCTTGGATCTGAAGAGAGCAGCAATAGTGGTCCCGGCACGTTATGTTGTGTTGGGCTAGGATTGGTCAGGTTAGATTTGGTAGATTTGGTCTGGTTTGATTATCTTCAACATTTTGCTACAAACTCCAATGAAGTGGATTTCTGTGCTCTGCTGAGCTCTACTATATTCTGCTCGGCTCTGGGAGGCCAGAACTAGTGGTCTCGGCACGTTAGGTATACCTAGGTTACGTTTGCTTATGTTAAGTTAGGACACCTTATTTTAGGATATCTTGGACTTTTGTGCTGTTCAGTACAGTGCGGTGAATTTCTGGGCACTACTGTGCTCTAGTACATTCTGTTTGTGACTGTGGAGGCCAGCGATAGCAGTCACGTCATGCTAGGTTGATATAGGTTACGTTTGGTTGTGTTACGTTTGGCTAGATTAGGACAGGCTGCTTTGGCCTTTGTGCAATGCACTGTTGTGTGGTGGATTCCTGCGGTCCACATTGCTCTACTATGCTTTGGTCGACTCATGGTGGCGAGGAAGAGGGGTCGTGGCTGCTCAGGTTGAGTTAGGTTAAGTTTGGTTTGGGTAGACTTGGTTAAGTTTGGTTAGGGTAGCTTTGACTTTCGTGCTGTATATTGTTATTCGGTTGATTTCTGCGATCTATTGTACTCTACTGCATTCCTCTTTGCTCTGGGGCGGCCAGGAGCTCTGGTCTCGACACGCTATGTTGAGCTATGCTATGTTCGGTTAGGTTAGGTTTGGTTAGGTTATGGTAGGGTATATTCGACTCTTGGGCTATGCACTGCTAGTAGGTGGATTTCTGCGCTCTACTTTGCTCTAATATGTTCTCCTTGCCGCTGAGGCGGCCGGTAAATGAGGCCTCGGGCCGCTAGCCTTAGTCAGGTTCCGTTTCGTTAGGTCCGGATAGGAACGCTTCGTCAGGATTTCTTTGAATCTGGTGCTATGCACTGCTACACGGTGGATACCTGCTCTCCAGATTGCTCTACTATACTCTGCTCTACTCTGGTGGCGCGAGCATTAGTGGACCTTGCACGTTAGTTTGGGTTTGGTTATGCTTGGCTTTGTTTGGTTAGGCTGAGTTTGATTGCGGTAGCTATGACTTTCGTGATATACTCTGTTGTCTGGTGGATTCATGTGACCTGCTGTACTCTGATATATACTGCTTGGCTCTGAGGATGCCAGCAGCAGTGTTCGCGACTCGTTATGTTGTGTTATGCTACGTATGGTTTTGTTCGGTTATGCCAGGTTAGATTAGGATATCCGCGACTATTGTCCTATACACTCCTATGCGGTGAATGTCTGCGCTTTACATTGCTCTACTATATTCAGCGCGACTCAGGGGATTCTAGCAACAGCGGGCGTGGCACGTTGGGCTGCGATAGGTCTGGTTTGGTTAAGCTATGTTAGGCTAAGTTTGGTAAGGATAGCTTTCACTTTCGTGCCATACACTGTTATACGGCGGATTTCTGTGATCTACTGTGCTCTACTATATTCTCCTTGGCTATTGGGAGGCCAGAAGCAGTGGTTGCGGCACTTTCTGTGCAGCTACGCTACGTTTGGTTAGGTTAAGTTAGGTCAGGATACGCTGGTATATCTTCGGCTTTTGTGCTATGCACTGCAACACGGTGGATTTCTGCGCTCTACCGTGCTGTAATATTTTCTGCATGGTTATTGGGTGGCAAGGAATAGTGGTCTTGGCGTGTTATGCTCTGTTAGGCTACGTGTCGTTAGGTCAGGTTAGGAAGGTCTGGCTAGGATTCCCTTGTCGTTTTCGAAATACACTGCTATTCGTTAGATTTATGCGCTCGACATTGCTCTGCTATACTCTGCTCGACTCTGGGGAGGCCAGCAGTAGTGGTTGTGGCAAGATAGGTTGAGCTGCATTGCGTGTGGATAGGTTGTGTTACGCATCGTTAGGACAGGATAGCTTCGACTTTCGTGCTGCACACTGCTATGCTACGGACTTCTGTGCTCTCCTGTGCGCTATCACTATTTGCTTGCCTCTGTGGATGCCAGGAGCAATGCTCTAGGTACGTTAAGATGAGTTACGTTACGTTTGGTTATGTTAGGTTTCGCCAGGTTCGGTAAAGACGTCTTTGACTTTTCTGCTGTACACTGCTGTGCGGACGATTTCAGCACTCTACATTGCTCTGCTATACTCTGCTTAGCTTACGTGAGACCAGCAATCGCGGTCATGGCACGCAAGCTTCGGTTACGTTACGTCTGCTTAAGCTATATTTAGTTAGGTTTGGACTGCATAGCTTTGACTTTTGTGCTATACACTGCAGTGCAGTGGATTGCAGCGACCCTCTGTGCTCTAGTATGTTCTGCTCGGCTCTCGGGAGCCAAGAAATATTGTCCTAGGCACGTTAGGTAGAGTTATGCTACGCTTGGTTCGGTTATGTTGGCTTAGGTTAGGTACGGTTACCTTTGACTGCACGGTATTCACTGCTATTCGGTGGATTTCTGCGCTCTAGTGTGTTCTACTACATCCTGCTTGGCCTTGGCGATTCTAGCAATTGTGGACGCTGCACTTTGTGGCGAGTTACGTTACGTTCAGTTAGGTTGTGTTGGCTTGGGTTATGATTGGACAGCTTTGATTTATTCTGCTATACACTGCGATTATAACGATTTCTGCTCCCTACACCCGTCTAATATGTTCTGCATGGCTCTCGTGATGCCAGCAATAGGGATCGTGGCACGCCAGGTTGTGTTATGTTGCGTTAGACTATGTTCCGTAAGGTTAAGTTTGGTTTGGACAGCTGTGACATGCGTGTTATGCACAGCTATTTGGTGGACTTCGGCGTTCTACTATGCTCCAGTATATTATTCTTGGCTCTGGCGGGGCCAGCGATAGTGGTCCCGGCTCGTTAGGTTTCGCTAGTCTACGTTTGCTTAAGTTAGGTTGGGTCAGGTTAGGTTAGAATGTCTTTTACTCTTCTGCTATAAGCTGCTATTTGGTGGCTATCTTCGACGTACTGTTATGTTGAGTTAGGCTACTTTCCGCTATGCAACGTTTGGTTGCAATAGGGCGGTGTTGCTATGACTAAAGCGCTTTATACTGCGATGCTATGGTTTTCTGCGCTCTTCTCTCCTCTAATACGCTCTGCTTGGCTGTGGGAAGACCAGCGATAGTGGTCTCGGCACGTTTGGTTGAGTCACGTTACGTTTTGTTATGTTAGGATTGGTTAGGTTTGGTTAGGCTATTTTTGACTTTTGCGCATTACCCTGCTGTGCGGCGAACTTCTACGCACTAATTCTCTCTGCTACATTATAATGTGCTCTGGGAGGTCAGCAAAGGTGGCACGTTAAGTTAAGTTAGGATACGTTTGGATTTGCAACGCTTGGTTAGGTTAGGTCAGTATAGCTTTTACTTTTGCGCTATGCACTGCTATTAGTGGTTTCCTGAATTCTACGTTGCTCTACTATACTCTGCTCGACTCTGTGGTGGCCAGTAGTAGTGTTCGTGTCACGGCAGGGTGGGTTGTGCTACGTTTGGTTAGGTTATGTTAGCTTGGGTTAGACTTGGACATGTTTGAATTTTCTGCTGTTCACTGCGATTCTATGTATTTCTGCATCCTTCTCTCCCCTGATATATTCTGCTTGTTTGCATTGAGGTCAGAAATACTGGTCTGGGTACGTTTGGCTGAGTTGTGTTACGTTCTGTTAGGTTAGGTTTGTATGGGTTGGATTATGATTTCTTTGACTCTTATGCTGTACACTGCAACGCGGTGGATTTCTTCCCTCTATAGTGCCCTAGTACGTTCTGCTTTGCTCTGAGGAAGCCAGGAATTGTGGTCTCGGCACGTTAGGGTGAGATATGCTACGTTTGGTTATGTCATGTTTGCTTTCGTTATGTTTGGTAGCTCTGCGTTTTGTGCCATACGCTGCTACTCGGTGGACCTCTGCGCTCTACTGTGCTGTAATATATTCTGCTTGGCTGTGGGAAGCCTGCAATTTCGATCACGTCCCTTTAGGTTAAACTAAGTTAGCTTTAGTTATGTTACGTTTGGGTACGTTAGGACGGGTTTGCTTTGACTTTTATGCTATACACTGCTATTCAGTGGATCCCTACACTACACGTTGCCCTACTATACTCTGCACGACTCTGTGGAGGACAGTAATGGTGGTCTCGGCACGATAGGTTGAGTTAGCCTACGTTTGGATAGGTTATGATAGATTTGATTAGGCCCGTATAACATTGACTTCGTGCTGTACACTGCGATTCTATGGATTTCTGGGCTCTACTCTCCTCTTATACGTTCTGCCTTTCTGTGGGGAGGCCAGAAATGGTGGTGGCTGCACGTTAGGATGAGTTAGGCTACGTTTGCCTATGTCACGAATGGTTAAGTTAGTAGAGTGTAGCTCGGATATTTGTGCTATACACTGCATTGCCGTCGATTACTGCGCTCCACTGTGCTCTAGCATGTTCTGCTCGGATCTGTGGAGCCAAGCAATAGTGGTCTCGGCAGGTTAGGTTGTGCTAGGGTGCGTTCGGCTGCGTTACGTTTGGTTACGTTGGGATAGTTTAGCTTCCACTATTGCGTTAGGCACAGCGATTTCATGAATTTCTGCGGTCTTCTCTCCTAGAATATGTCCTGCTCGGCTCTGTGGAGGGCAGCAATAAAGTTCTCGGCTCGTTAGGATGAGTTAGGTTTGGTTAGGTTAGGTTATTTTGCGTTGGATTTGGTTAAGGTGGTTTTGACTTTTGTGCTCAGCACAGATATTCCATGGACTTCTGTCCTGTACTGTGATCTATCATATTCTGCTTATCTCTGGGGACGGCACCAGCGGTGACCGTGGCACGTTAGTTTCAGTTAAGTTACGTTTGGTTAAGTTAGGTTTGTTCGGGTTTGGCCGTGATGTCTTAGCTTTTGTGCTACTCATTGCAATGCAGTCGATTTCTACGCTCTACATTTCCCTAGTATATACTGCTTGGCATGTCAGCTTTCGCTTGGTTATGTTACATTTGGCTAGGTTAGGACAGGAAGGATCTGACTTTTGTGCTATTCTCTCCTTGTCGGTAGAATTCTGCGCTCTACTCTGCTGTAATTCTCTCTGCTTGGCTCTGGGGAGGCGAGCAATAGTGATCTCGGCACGTTAGGTTTAGCTACGTTACGTTTGATTCGGTTACGTATGTTTGGGTTAGGTTTGGATAGCTTTGACTTTCCTGGCATAGACTGCCATTCGATGGATTTCTGCACTCTACTGTGCTCTACTATACTGTGCTCGACTCTGGGGAGGACAGCAATAGTGGTCACTGCACGTTTGACTGAGTTAGGTTACGTTTGGTTAGGTTAGGTTGGGCTGGTTTCCGAGAAGATGGCTTTCACTTTCGTGCTACACACTGCTCTCCGTCGGATTTCGGCGCCTCACTGTGATTTTATATATTCAGTTTGGCTCCGGAAAAGACACTTATATTCGTCCAGGCACGTTAGGTTGAGTTAGGCAACGTTTGGCTAGGTTACGTTAATTTGGGTTAGGCTTGCGTAGCTTCGACTTTCGTGGTATACATTGCTATTCGGAGGATTTCTGTGCTTTACTTTGCTTTGGCATGTTCCACCTGGCACTGGGGAGGCCAACAATTGTGGCTTAGGCACTTTAGTTTGTTCTATGTTGCGCTGGGTTATGATACGTTTGGTTAGGTTAGGATATGTACGGTTGGGTTAGGATACCTTTGACCATTGTGATTCACACGGCAATGCGCCGGACTTCTGCGCTCTACTCTGCTGTAGCATATTCTGCTTGTCTCTGGGGATTTCAGCAGTACTGGTCTCGGCACGTTAGTCTTGGTTAAGCTGCGCTTGGTTAGGTTACATTTGGTTATGCTATGTTTGTTTGTGTTAGGTTAGGATAGCTCTGACTTTTGCGGTATACACTGCACTTCTGTGGACTTCTGCGCTCTACTGTTCTCTACCGTATCCTGCTTGTCTCAGGGAAGGCCGGCAATAGTGGTTCCGACAGGTTAGGTTAAGTTAGGGTACGTTTGAAGATATTATGTTTGGATAGGTTAGGACATGATAGCTTTGACTATTTTGCTATACACCGCTATTCGGTCGATTTCTGCGATCTACATTGCCCTACCACACGCTGCTCGTCTCCGGGATGGCTAGTAATAGCGGTCGTGGTGCATTAGGTTCAGATAGGGTACGTTTGATTATGTTACGTTTGCTCAGGTTATGTTTGGGTTGCTGCGACTTTTCTGATATACGCTGCGTTTCTATGGATTTCTGCGCTCTACTCTCTTATAACATGCTCTGCTTGGCCTTGTGGATGCCAGAAATACTTGTCGCGGCACGTTAGGTCCAGTTATATAGCTTTCGATAGGGTCAGGTTAAGTTGGATTAGGTTAGGATGTCCTTGATTATTGTGCATAGCACAGATATTCTATGGACTACAGTGCACTACTGTGTCTATCATATTCTGCTTATCTCCGGGGACGCCAGCATAGGTAGTCGCGGCACGCTATTTTCAAATATATTGCGTTTGGTCAGGTTGGGTTTCGTTACACTTGGACAGGATATCCTTGACTTCTGCGTTATTCTTGGCTTTCCGGCGGAATTCTGCGCTCTGATGTGCTATAACATGCTCAGCTTTGCACTGATGATGCCAGCAATGGTGGTCTCGCCAAGTTAGGTCAGGATACGCTACGTTTGGTTAGGTTACGTTAGCTATGGTTAAGTCTGGATAGCTTCGACTTTTCTGCTACACACTGCGATTCTATGGAATTCTGCGCTCTGCTATCTTCTAGTATGCTCTGTTCGGCTCTTTGGAGGCCAGCAATACTGGTCTCGGCACGCTAGTTTCAGTTAGATTCCGTTTGGTCGGGTTAGAATACTTTGGGTTAGGTTATGATAGCTTTGACTTCTGTGGCCAGCACAACTATCCTATCCACTTCTGGGCTCTACTGTGCTCCATCGTATTCCGCTTCTCGGTGGGGAGGTCAGCAATAGTGGTCTCGGGACGTTAGGTTCTGTCAGGCAACGTTAGCTTGTGTTAGGTATTGATATCTTGGTCTCTCGCGGCATGGACTGTTATTCGGTGGATTTCTGCGCTCTGCTATGATCTGCTTTAAAACGGGAAGCCTAGCAATAGCAGTCGCGGCTCCTTAGGTTGCCTTACGTTACGTTTGGTTATGTTAAGTTTGGATAGGTTTGGAGTAGATAGCTTCGAATTTTCTGCTATATACTGAGTTTCTATGGATTCCTGCACTCTACTCTCCTCTAATATGATACGCTTAACTCTGTGGAGGTCAGCAGGACCTCCACAGGCACGTTAGGTTGAGTTAGATAACGTTTGGTTAGTTTAGGTTGGGTCATGTTACGTTAGGATATCAACGACTTCTGCGCTGTACGCTGCATCGCCGCTTATTTCTGTGATCTACTGTGCTGTGGTATATTATGCTTGCATCTGGGGAGGTCAGCAGTAGTGGCGCAGGCACGATGGGATCAGTTATGTTACGTTTGGTTACGTTAGGACAGCGTAATCTGGACTTTCGCGTTATACACTGCTATTCGGTGGATTTCTGCTCTCTGCTGTGCGCCAATATGCTCTGCTTGTCGCTGGGGAAGCCGGCAATAATTGTCTCGGCACGTTAGGTAAAGCTATGCTACGTTTGGTTAGGTTATATTTGGTTAGGTTTGGATAGGATTTCTTTCAGTTTTGCGCTATAAGCTGCTATTCGGTGGATTTCTGCGCTACACTGTGCTCTGGTACATTCTTCTTGTCTGTGCGGAAGCGACCAATGGTGGTCTCGTCGAGTTAGGTTGAGTTATGTTACGTTCGGACATGTCACATTTGGATAGATTAGGATATCCTACATTGGCTTTTGTGACTTACACTGCTTTTCGGTGGATTTCTGTGATCTACTGTGCTCTACTACATTTTGCTTTGCTCCGGGGAGGCAATGTGCTTTGGTCGCGGCACGTTGCGTTAAGGTGTGCTGCGCTTGGTTGTGTCAAATAGATAAGTATAGGTTAGGATATATACGAATCTTGTGTTATTCCCTGCAATGCGGTGGACTTCTTCGCCCTAGTGTGCTCTAGTACATTCTGCTAGCATCTGTGGAGGGCAGTAATAGTGGTCTCGTCATGTTAGGTTGTGTGAGGCTACGATTGGGTATGTTACGTTTGGCTATGTTAGGATAGGCTGATTTGTCATTTGCGCTGAACACTGCACCTCGTTGGATTCCTGCATTCTAATGTGCTCTAGCATGCTCTGCGCGGTTCTTGGGAGGCCAGCAATGTTGGCCTCGCCGCGCTATGTTGAGTTTCTCTACGTTCAGTTAGGCTTGGTTAGGTCAAGTTAGGATAGCGTATCCATCACTTTTGTGCAATACACTGCTTTTCGGTGGATTTCCGCCTTCTACTTCGCACTAGCAAGTTCTGCTCGGTTCTGGGGGGCGGGGGCAGCAATATTGGTCGCGTCACGTTATGCTGCGTTAAGCTACGTTTGGATTGCTCAGCTTATGTCAGGGAAGGTCAGGGAACGTCAGACTTTTGTGCGCTATGCTGCAATGCGTTGGACTTGTGCGATCTACTGTGCTCCAGTACATTGTGCTTGGCTCTGGGGAGGCCAGCAATAGTGGTCTCGGTTGATTAGGTTGGGTTATGTTACGTTTGGTTATTTTACGTTCGGTGAGGATAGGATGGGATTGTTTGGACCCTTTTTGCTATACACTGCTATTTGGTGGATTAGTGCGCTCTACATTTCTCTACAAGTCTCAGCTCGACTCTGTGGAGGCGATCAGAAGTGATCGTGGAACATCAGTTTGAGTTAGGTTACGCTTGGTTAGGTTAGGTTAGGCTACGTCGGTCAGTGCGGCCCCTACTTCGTCGCTGTACTCTGTTTCTCGGTGTATTTCTGTGATCCATTGTGCTCTACTACATTCCGCTTTGATCTGGGGAGGCCAGGAGGAATGGTCGCTGCACGTCATGCTGGGTTATGCTTTGTTTGGTTAGGATAGTTTATGTCAGGTCGGGTTAGGGTACCATCGGTTCTTGTGCCGTTCACTGTAATGCTCTGGGTTAGTGCACTCTAATGTGCTTTAGTACACTCTGCTTGTTTCTGTCGATGCCTGAAATAGTGGTCTCGTAATGTTACGTTGAGATAGTCTACGTTTGGGAATGTCACGTTTGAATGTGTTAGGATATGCTACCTTGACTTTCGTGCCTTACACTGCTTTTCGGCGGTTTTTTGTGATCTACTGTACTCTACTACAATTTGCTTCGCTCTAGGGAGGCGAGGAGCAATGGTCACGGCACGTTGCGTTGAGCTATGCTGCGATTCGTTAGGCTAGATTAGGCCAGGTATGGTTAGTGTATGTTCGACTTGTGTTCTATTCACTGCAATCCGGTGGATTTCTGCGCACTACTGTGTTCTATTACATTCTGATTGTCTCTGTGGAGCGCAGAAATAGTGGTCTCGTCATGTTAGGTTGTGTTAGGCTACGTTTGGATATGTTACGTCTGACTAGGTCAGGATAGGCTGCAAGGACCTCTGTGCTATACGCTGCTATTCCCCTACATCTACGCTCCACTGCGTTCTAATATTCTCTGCTTGTCTCTGGGGTGGCCAGTAATAGTGTTATCGGCACGTTAGGTTGAGTTACGTTACCTTCTGCTTGGGTAAGTTAGGAAGGCATGGTTAGGGTTTCTTCTACTTTTGTGCCATGCACTGCAGTTTGGTGGTATTCTGCGCTCTACATTGCTCTACTATGCTCTGCTCGATTCTGGGGAGGCGAGCAACAGTGGCTGTGGCACGTTAGGATGGGTTATGTTACGATTGGCTATTTCACATTAGGCTATATTTGGTCAGTTTAGCTTAGACTTTCTTGCTGTACACTGCTATTCGGTGTATTTCTGTGATATACTGTGCTCTACTACATTCTGCTAGTCTCTCTGGAGGCCAGCAACAGTCGTCTCGTCGTATTAAGTTGAGCTGTGTGACGTTTGACTAGGTCACGTTTGTCTAAGTTAGGAGAGGCAACTCTGACTCTTGTGATTTATACTGCGGTTCGATGGATACCTGCGCTCTAATGAGCTCTAATATGCTCTGCTTGGCCCTGGTAGTCCGGCAATATTGGTATCGTCAAGTTACGTTGCGTTACACTACGTTTGGCTAGGTAAGGTTGGGTAGAGCTCGCACATGTAACTTTGACTTTCGTGGTATACACTGCCATTCGGAGTATTCCTGCGATCTACTGTGCTCTACTAAACTATGCTTAGCCCTCGGAATTCCAGCAATATTATCCTCGGCACGTTAGGGTGGGTTACGTTGCGTTGGGTTAGTCTAGTTTGGGTTGTCTACGGTAAGGGCGGCTTTGACTTTCGTCTTATATACTCTTGTTCGGCGGATTACAGCGCTCGACTGCGCTCGACTGCATTCTGCTTTCCTCTGTCGAGGCCAGCAATGGCGGTCTCGTCGTGTTAATAAGATTAAGGCTACGTTCGAATGCGTAACGTATGGCTAGGTTAGGATAGGATACTTTGTCTTTAGGACTCTTCATTCCTATTCGGTGGATCTCTGCGCTCTAATGTGCTCTAGTATGATCTGCGTGGCTCTGGGGAGGCCAGAAATATTGGGCTCGTCACGTGATGCTTAGTTACACTATGTTTGTGTAGGATATGTAAGGTCAGGTTAGGTGATGGTATGTCTGACTTTTGAGCTGTACACTGCAATGCGTCGTACTCTTGCGATCTGCTGTGCTCTAGTTTATCCTACTTCGATGTTGGGAGGCCGGCAATAGTGTGCTCGACACACAAGGTTTAGTTATGCTACGTTTGGCGATGTTACGTCTGGTGTGGCTAGGACAGTATAGTTTAGGCTTTTGTACTATACATGGCTATCCGCAGATTTCTGTGCTCTACTGTGCTCTAGCGTATTCTGCTTGGCTGTCGGGAGGCCAGCATTAGTGGTCTCGGCACGTTAGGGTGAGCTTGGCTACGTTTGCTTGTGGTACGTTTGGATAAGATAAGGTACGCTACTTCGTCTTTTGTGCTCTACACCGCTATACGGTGGATTTCTGCGGTCTAGTGTGACCTGATATGTTCTGCTTGGCCCTGGGGCGACCAGTAATAATACCGCCGGCACCTCAAGTTGAGTTAGATTATGATGCTTTGGGTTATGTTGGGAAGGCTTGGTTAGGATTTCTTTGACTTTTGTGCTATGCACTGCTATTAGGGGGATGTCTACGCCCCACATTGCTCTACTACACTCAGCCCGACTCTTTGGAGGCGAGCAATTGAGGTCGCGGCACGTCAGGTTGGGATATGCAGCGTTTCGTTAAGTTAGATTAGGTAAGGTTATGATAGGATATATTCCACTTCCGTGCTATTCATTTTAATACGGTGGATTTCTGCGATATACTATGCTCCGGTACATTCTCCATGTCTCCGCAGAGGTGAGAAATGGTGTTCCCATCAAATTAGGTTTAGTTATGCTACGTGTGGTCATGCCACGTTTGGCTGGGTTAGTATATGCTACATAGACCTTGTGCTTTACACTGATGTCCGTTGGTTTTCTGCAATCTACTGAGCTATACTACATTCTGCTTTGCTCCTGTGATGCCAGGAGCATCGGTCGTGGCACGTCAAATTGTGTTATGCTGCGTTTGGTTATGTTAGATTTGGTCAGGTTCGGGTAAGGTATCAACGGGTTTAGTGGCATTCGCTGCAATTCGGTGGATCCCTGCGCTCTACTGTGCCATATTTCATTCTGCTTGTCTCTGTGGGTGACTGCAATAGTGGTCTCGTCATGTTAGGTTGAGTTAGGCCACGTTTGGGTGTGTTACGTTTGTGAAGGTTACGATAGACTACTTCGACTTTTGTGTTATACACTGCAGTGTGGTGGATTTCTGCACACTGCTGTGCTACAGTATACTCTGCTTGGCACTGGGGAGGCCAGAAATAATGGTCGCGGGACGTTAGGCTGTGTTCGGTTACGTTTTGCTGTGTTACCATTTGCTATGTTAGGATAGTATAGCTTTCACTTTTGTGCTGTACAGTGCAATGCGGCGGTCATCTGCGCTCTACTGTGCTCCAATATATTTCGGTTGGTTCTGGGGAGGCCAACAGTAGTGTCCTCGGCACGATAGTATGAACTATGTTACTTTCGGTTGTGTTACGTTCGGTTCGGTTAGGATACCATGGGCTGTGTTACGATAACCTTGACATTACTGCTGATCATTGCCATTCTATGGACTCCTGCTCTCTGCAGTCCTCCAGCACGTTCTCCTTGGCGACTGGGGGACCAGCATTAGTGGGCTCGACTCATTAGGTTTACTTAATTTACGTTTCGTTTGCTTATGATAAGTCTGGTTAGGTCACGGTTTCTTTGACTTCTCTTCAATACATCGCTACTCGGTGGTCTTTCGCGCTCCACTGTTCTCTAGTCTATTGAAATCGGCTATAGGGGCACCAGCAGCAGTGGTCTCGGCAGATTAGGCAGAGTTATGTTGCTTTCGGTTATGCGACGCTTGGTTAGGTTTATAGCGTATCCATCACTTTTGTGCAATACACTGCTTTTCGGTGGATTTCCGCCTTCTACTTCGCACTAGCAAGTTCTGCTCGGTTCTGGGGGGCGGGGGCAGCAATATTGGTCGCGTCACGTTATGCTGCGTTAAGCTACGTTTGGATTGCTCAGCTTATGTCAGGGAAGGTCAGGGAACGTCAGACTTTTGTGCGCTATGCTGCAATGCGTTGGACTTGTGCGATCTACTGTGCTCCAGTACATTGTGCTTGGCTCTGGGGAGGCCAGCAATAGTGGTCTCGGTTGATTAGGTTGGGTTATGTTACGTTTGGTTATTTTACGTTCGGTGAGGATAGGATGGGATTGTTTGGACCCTTTTTGCTATACACTGCTATTTGGTGGATTAGTGCGCTCTACATTTCTCTACAAGTCTCAGCTCGACTCTGTGGAGGCGATCAGAAGTGATCGTGGAACATCAGTTTGAGTTAGGTTACGCTTGGTTAGGTTAGGTTAGGCTACGTCGGTCAGTGCGGCCCCTACTTCGTCGCTGTACTCTGTTTCTCGGTGTATTTCTGTGATCCATTGTGCTCTACTACATTCCGCTTTGATCTGGGGAGGCCAGGAGGAATGGTCGCTGCACGTCATGCTGGGTTATGCTTTGTTTGGTTAGGATAGTTTATGTCAGGTCGGGTTAGGGTACCATCGGTTCTTGTGCCGTTCACTGTAATGCTCTGGGTTAGTGCACTCTAATGTGCTTTAGTACACTCTGCTTGTTTCTGTCGATGCCTGAAATAGTGGTCTCGTAATGTTACGTTGAGATAGTCTACGTTTGGGAATGTCACGTTTGAATGTGTTAGGATATGCTACCTTGACTTTCGTGCCTTACACTGCTTTTCGGCGGTTTTTTGTGATCTACTGTACTCTACTACAATTTGCTTCGCTCTAGGGAGGCGAGGAGCAATGGTCACGGCACGTTGCGTTGAGCTATGCTGCGATTCGTTAGGCTAGATTAGGCCAGGTATGGTTAGTGTATGTTCGACTTGTGTTCTATTCACTGCAATCCGGTGGATTTCTGCGCACTACTGTGTTCTATTACATTCTGATTGTCTCTGTGGAGCGCAGAAATAGTGGTCTCGTCATGTTAGGTTGTGTTAGGCTACGTTTGGATATGTTACGTCTGACTAGGTCAGGATAGGCTGCAAGGACCTCTGTGCTATACGCTGCTATTCCCCTACATCTACGCTCCACTGCGTTCTAATATTCTCTGCTTGTCTCTGGGGTGGCCAGTAATAGTGTTATCGGCACGTTAGGTTGAGTTACGTTACCTTCTGCTTGGGTAAGTTAGGAAGGCATGGTTAGGGTTTCTTCTACTTTTGTGCCATGCACTGCAGTTTGGTGGTATTCTGCGCTCTACATTGCTCTACTATGCTCTGCTCGATTCTGGGGAGGCGAGCAACAGTGGCTGTGGCACGTTAGGATGGGTTATGTTACGATTGGCTATTTCACATTAGGCTATATTTGGTCAGTTTAGCTTAGACTTTCTTGCTGTACACTGCTATTCGGTGTATTTCTGTGATATACTGTGCTCTACTACATTCTGCTAGTCTCTCTGGAGGCCAGCAACAGTCGTCTCGTCGTATTAAGTTGAGC
Source organism: Eufriesea mexicana (assembly GCF_001483705.2). Taxonomy (NCBI): domain Eukaryota; kingdom Metazoa; phylum Arthropoda; class Insecta; order Hymenoptera; family Apidae; genus Eufriesea; species Eufriesea mexicana. The sequence goes on along the minus strand of NW_016908527.1, from coordinate 337,970 downwards.
TGTGTGACGTTTGACTAGGTCACGTTTGTCTAAGTTAGGAGAGGCAACTCTGACTCTTGTGATTTATACTGCGGTTCGATGGATACCTGCGCTCTAATGAGCTCTAATATGCTCTGCTTGGCCCTGGTAGTCCGGCAATATTGGTATCGTCAAGTTACGTTGCGTTACACTACGTTTGGCTAGGTAAGGTTGGGTAGAGCTCGCACATGTAACTTTGACTTTCGTGGTATACACTGCCATTCGGAGTATTCCTGCGCTCTACTGTGCTCTACTAAACTATGCTTAGCCCTCGGAATTCCAGCAATATTATCCTCGGCACGTTAGGGTGGGTTACGTTGCGTTGGGTTAGTCTAGTTTGGGTTGTCTACGGTAAGGGCGGCTTTGACTTTCGTCTTATATACTCTTGTTCGGCGGATTACAGCGCTCGACTGCGCTCGACTGCATTCTGCTTTCCTCTGTCGAGGCCAGCAATGGCGGTCTCGTCGTGTTAGTAAGATTTAGGCTACGTTCGAATGCGTAACGTATGGCTAGGTTAGGATAGGATACTTTGTCTTTAGGACTCTTCATTCCTATTCGGTGGATCTCTGCGCTCTAATGTGCTCTAGTATGATCTGCGTGGCTCTGGGGAGGCCAGAAATATTGGGCTCGTCACGTGATGCTTAGTTACACTATGTTTGTGTAGGATATGTAAGGTCAGGTTAGGTGATGGTATGTCTGACTTTTGAGCTGTACACTGCAATGCGTCGTACTCTTGCGATCTGCTGTGCTCTAGTTTATCCTACTTCGATGTTGGGAGGCCGGCAATAGTGTGCTCGACACACAAGGTTTAGTTATGCTACGTTTGGCGATGTTACGTCTGGTGTGGCTAGGACAGTATAGTTTAGGCTTTTGTACTATACATGGCTATCCGCAGATTTCTGTGCTCTACTGTGCTCTAGCATATTCTGCTTGGCTGTCGGGAGGCCAGCATTAGTGGTCTCGGCACGTTAGGGTGAGCTTGGCTACGTTTGCTTGTGGTACGTTTGGATAGGATAAGGTACGCTACTTCGTCTTTTGTGCTCTACACCGCTATACGGTGGATTTCTGCGGTCTAGTGTGACCTGATATGTTCTGCTTGGCCCTGGGGCGACCAGTAATAATACCGCCGGCACCTCAAGTTGAGTTAGATTATGATGCTTTGGGTTATGTTGGGAAGGCTTGGTTAGGATTTCTTTGACTTTTGTGCTATGCACTGCTATTAGGGGGATGTCTACGCCCCACATTGCTCTACTACACTCAGCCCGACTCTTTGGAGGCGAGCAATTGAGGTCGCGGCACGTCAGGTTGGGATATGCAGCGTTTCGTTAAGTTAGATTAGGTAAGGTTATGATAGGATATATTCCACTTCCGTGCTATTCATTTTAATACGGTGGATTTCTGCGATATACTATGCTCCGGTACATTCTCCATGTCTCCGCAGAGGTGAGAAATGGTGTTCCCATCAAATTAGGTTTAGTTATGCTACGTGTGGTCATGCCACGTTTGGCTGGGTTAGTATATGCTACATAGACCTTGTGCTTTACACTGATGTCCGTTGGTTTTCTGCAATCTACTGAGCTATACTACATTCTGCTTTGCTCCTGTGATGCCAGGAGCATCGGTCGTGGCACGTCAAATTGTGTTATGCTGCGTTTGGTTATGTTAGATTTGGTCAGGTTCGGGTAAGGTATCAACGGGTTTAGTGGCATTCGCTGCAATTCGGTGGATCCCTGCGCTCTACTGTGCCATATTTCATTCTGCTTGTCTCTGTGGGTGACTGCAATAGTGGTCTCGTCATGTTAGGTTGAGTTAGGCCACGTTTGGGTGTGTTACGTTTGTGAAGGTTACGATAGACTACTTCGACTTTTGTGTTATACACTGCAGTGTGGTGGATTTCTGCACACTGCTGTGCTACAGTATACTCTGCTTGGCACTGGGGAGGCCAGAAATAATGGTCGCGGGACGTTAGGCTGTGTTCGGTTACGTTTTGCTGTGTTACCATTTGCTATGTTAGGATAGTATAGCTTTCACTTTTGTGCTGTACAGTGCAATGCGGCGGTCATCTGCGCTCTACTGTGCTCCAATATATTTCGGTTGGTTCTGGGGAGGCCAACAGTAGTGTCCTCGGCACGATAGTATGAACTATGTTACTTTCGGTTGTGTTACGTTCGGTTCGGTTAGGATACCATGGGCTGTGTTACGATAACCTTGACATTACTGCTGATCATTGCCATTCTATGGACTCCTGCTCTCTGCAGTCCTCCAGCACGTTCTCCTTGGCGACTGGGGGACCAGCATTAGTGGGCTCGACTCATTAGGTTTACTTAATTTACGTTTCGTTTGCTTATGATAAGTCTGGTTAGGTCACGGTTTCTTTGACTTCTCTTCAATACATCGCTACTCGGTGGTCTTTCGCGCTCCACTGTTCTCTAGTCTATTGAAATCGGCTATAGGGGCACCAGCAGCAGTGGTCTCGGCAGATTAGGCAGAGTTATGTTGCTTTCGGTTATGCGACGCTTGGTTAGGTTGGGATAGTAGGGCTTCGACTTTTGTGCCACACACTTCTATTCGGTGCATGTCTGCTCCCTACAATGCTCTACTATGCTCTCCTCGACTCTCGGGACGCAAGCAATAGCGGTCGTGGCACGTTAGGTAGAGATGTGTTACGCTTGGTTATGCAATGATAGGTTAAGCTTTGTTGGGATAGTTTTGACTTTCGTGCTCTGCACAGCTATTCGAAAAGTTCCTGCCCTCTACTGTGCTCTAATATGCCCTGCTTTGCTCTGGGTATGCCAGAAATTGTGGCCGCGACTCATTAGGTATAGATACGTTGCGTTTGTTTAGGTTATGTTGGCATTCGTTAGGTCTGCATATCTTTGACCTATCTGCTACTCACTGGCATTCTATTGATTTCTGTGCTCCACTCTCCGCTAACACGTTCTGCTTGGCGATGGGGAGGCCCGCAGTAGTGGTCTAGGCAAGTCAGGTTTTGCTAGGTTACCTTTGATTATGTTACGTTTGGTGTGGATAGGACAGGGTGAGTTTGATTTTTGTGCTAAACACTCCCATTTGGTGGATTACTGCGATCTTCGTTGCTCTACTCTACTCTCCTCGGCTCTCTGGAGGACAGCCATCACGGCCGCGGCACGACAGGTTGTGTTGGGTTACGTTTGGTTAGGTTAGGTTTGGTTAGGTTCGGATAGGTTGGCATTGACTTTTACGCTTTACACTGCTGTCTGGTGGAATTCTGCGCTCCGCTGTGCTCTAGTATGCTCTGCTTGGCTCTGGGGAGGCCACCAAAGGCGGTCGCCGTACGTTACATTAAGTTTCGCTACGTTAGGCTTTGTTAAGTTGGCTTGGGTTAGGTTTGGATATCCTTGGCTTTCCTGACGTACACTGACTTTCTCTGGATTTCTGCACCACGCACTACAATATTATTCTCTGCTTTGATCAGTGGTGCCAGAAACAGTGGCCGCGGCGTGTTAGGTTCCGTTGGGTTACTTTCGGCTTGGTTATGTTTCTTTGGGTTGGATAAGGATATCTTTGACTCTTGTGCTACACACTGCCTTCTGATGGACTTCCGCGTCCTACTCTCCCTAATATATTCTGCTTGGCGATGGGGACGCAAGCCATAATGTTCTGGGCACGTGAGGTTAATTTAGGCTACGTTTGGTTGTGTTACGCTTGGTGAGGTTAGGTTAGGTCATATATGACTTTTGTGCTGTAAACTATAATGCGTTCGATTAGTGAGCTCTACTTGGATCTAGTATATTCTGCTTGCATCTGCAGAGGCACGCAATAATGGTCTCGGCAGGTAAGGCGGTCTAGGCTGCGGTCGGTTATGTTACGTTCGGTTACGTTGCCTTAGTGCCGTTTCGACTATTATGCTATGCAATGCGATTATATGTATTTCTACGCTCTATTCTCCTCTAATACGTCCTGCTTGGCTCTGAGGACGGCAGTGGCAGTGGCCTCGGCTAGGAAGGATTAGTTAGCACACGATTGGTTACACTACGCTTGATCAGGTTAGGACAAGATGGCTTTGACTTTTGTGCTACACACTGCTATTCGGAGGGATTATGCGGTCCTCGTTGCTCTACTGTAGTTTACTCGATTCTGGGGAGGCCAGCAACGGCTGTCGTGGCACGATTGACTTTGTTAGGTTACGTTTGGTTAAGTTAGGGTATGTTAAGGCTGGTAAGGATGGCATTGGCATCTGTGCCACGTACGGCTTTTCAGTGGAATTCTGTGCTCTACTGAGCCCCAGTATACTCAGCTTGGCTATGCGGACGTCAGTTGTAACGTTTCTGGCACGTTAGGCTGAGGTACGTTGCATATGCATTTGATACATTTGGTTAGGTCAGGAGAGCATAGCTTCGTCTTTTATGATATGCATTGCTAATCGGTCGATATCTGCGCTCTGCATTGCGCTACAAGCCTCCGATTGCCCCTGTGACCGCCAGCAGTAACGGTCGTGGCACGTTCGGTTGGGTTGTATTACGTTTGGATAGGTTAGGACATTGCAGCTTAGACTTGTGTGCTGTACGCTGCCCTTCGGCAGATTTCTGCGCTCTACTGCGCTGTAATTTTCTCTACTTGTCACGGGGGGGTGGGGGGTGGTCAGCATTTGTGGTCTTTGCACGATATGTTGCGCTATCCTGAGCTCGGTTAGTTTACGTTTGGTTAGGTTAGTGTAGGGCAGCTTTGACTTCTGTGCTATGTACTGCTATTTCATGGATTTCGGCGCTATGCTGTGCCCTAATGTGCACAGCATGGCGCTGTGCATGCCAGCAATGGAGGTTTCGGCACGTTAGATTGTGTTAGGCTACGCATGGCTAGGATAGGTAAGTGTCGCTTGGGTTAGGATATCTTTGTCTCTCGCGCTATACACTGCCAATCCATGGACCTTTGTGTTCTACAATGCTCTATTGTATTCCGCTTGTCTCTGGAAAGCCAGCAAAAATGGTCGTGGCACATTAGGTATATTCGTTGTACGTTCGGATAGGTTAGATGAGGCTTGGTTAGGTTAGGATATCTTTGACCTTTGTGCTATACACTGCTATTCGGTGGACTTCAGCGCTCTAGTTAACTCCAATATGTTCTCCTTGTCTCTGGGAAGGCCACCAATTGTGGACGTGTCACGTTTGGTTCAGCTATGCTGCGTTTGGCTTGGTCAGATTAGGATGAGTTTGATTAGGATGGCGTTGACCCATGTGCTATACACTGCTATTCGGTTTACTTCTGCGCTCTATATTGCTCTACGATAATATGCTCGACTCTGCGAAGGCCAGCAATAGTGGTCTCGGCAAGGTAGGATGTGCGATAATTAGCTAGGTGTGGTTATGTTACGTTGCGTTAGGTTAGGGTAGCTTTGACTATTGCGCTACACGCTGCTGCTGTATATATTTCTGCGCTCTACTGTGTGTTATCACACTCTGCTTGTATCTGTGGGCGCCAGGCATAGTGGTCGCCGCACGTTGGGTCGAGTCGTGTTACGCATGGATATGCCATGTTTGGTCATGTTTGGCTGGGATAGCTTTTACTTTCGTGTTACACGCTGCTATTTGGTGGATTTCTACGCTCCACTGTGATCTAATATTCTCTTCTCTGCTCTGAGGAGGCCAGAAATTGCGGCTGCAGCGCGATAGGTTGAGTTAAGTTACGTTTAGTTAGGTCAGGTTTTTTCGGGTTCGGTTTGGAAATCTTTGACTTTCGTTCTATAAACTGGCATTCTGTGGCCTTCTGCGCTCTACGCTCCTCCAATATGCTCTGCTTAGCGATGCAGAGGCCAGCACTACCGGTCTATGCGGGTTAGGTTTAGTTAGGTCACGTATGGTTGTGTTATGTACGGTAAGGTTAGGTTTGGATAGCTTTGAGCTTTGTGCTGTAAACTGCAATGCTGTGGATTACTGCGAACTACTTTCCTCCAGTATATTCCGCTTGGATCTGGAGCGGCAAGCAACAGTGCTAACAGTACGTAAGGTACGTCTTGGCTACGTCCGGCTATGAAACGTTCGATTATGTTAGAATCTGGTAGCTTCGACTATTGTGCTATGCACTGCGATTCTATGGATTTCTGCGCTGCACCCCTTCTGATGTGTTCTCCTTGGCCCTGGGTAGGCCAGAAAAAGTGGTATCCGCCTGTCATGTTTAGCTAGGCTACGTTTGGTGCGTTAGGTTCGGAAAGGTTAGGTCAGCGTATCTTCGACTTTTGCGCTTTGCACTTAATTGCTGCGGAATTCTGCTCACTATTGAGCTCTAGTATATTGTGCTTAGCCCCGGGGAGGTCAGCAATAGTGGTCAAGGCAAGTTAGGCTAAGTTAGGTTACGTTCGGTTGTGTTATGTATGGTTAGGTTGGGCTAGGATAGCTTTCACTTTTGTGGTTTAAACTGCCTTTCCGTGGTCTTCTGCGCTCTTCTGCTATCTGGTACCTCAACTTTGCTCTGGGGAGGGCAGAGATTGTGGCCAGGACTCATTAGCTTCATTTACGTCACGTTTGGTTATTTTACGTTTGTTTGGATCGGATTTGGATAGCCTCGACTCTTCGGCTACAACCTGCGACCTATGCATTTCGGCGCTCCCCTGTGCTCTAATATGTTCTGCTTGGCTCTGTGAAGACCAGCAATACTGATCACTGCGCGATTGGTTGAGATAGATTACGTATGGTTGGGTTCGGTTATGTTGGGTTTGGCTTGGATAGCTTTGCCTTTTCTACTGTTCATTGCCATTCTATGAACTTCTGCCCTGTACGCTCATCCAATATGTTCTGCTTTGCGATCGGGAGACCTGCAATAGTGGGCTCGGCTCGTTAGGCTTGGTTAGCTCACGTTTGGTTTGATTAGGAGAAGTTTAGGTTTGGTTAAGTTTTTCTTGACTTCTGTGCAAAACACTGCTATTTGGTGGCTTTCTGCGCTCTACTGTGCTACAGCCCATTCTGCTTGTCGCTGGGTAGGCCGGCAACGGTGGTCTCGGCACGTCAGTTTAGGTTAAGTTATGATAGCTTATATTACGATTGGATATGTCATTATAGGAGAGAATTAACTTTTGTGCTACAGACTGCACTTCGGTGGAATTCCACGCACTACATTGCTCTACCATAATCTCCTGGACTCTGAGCAGGGCATGTAATAGTGGTCTCGGCACGTTAGGTTGAGTTAGGCTACGTTTGGTTAGGTTGCACTACTTTGGGTTAAGTTCGGATTCCTTCGACTTTCGTGGTGTAAATTGTTCTTTGGTGGACCCTTGCGATCTACTGCGCTCTAGTACATTCGGCTTGGCTCTGGGAAGGACAGCAACAGTTGCCTCGGCACGTTAGGTTGAGATAGACTACGTTTGGTTATGCCACGCTTGGATCGGTTAGGAAAGGATAGTTTCGACTTTCACGCTAGACACAGCTATTCGGTGGATTTCTGCGCTATACATTGCTCTAATATGCTCTGCTTGGCTCTGGGGAGTCCAGCAATAGTATTCTTGGCACGTTACGTTTAGTTGGGCTACGTTCCGTTTGGTAAGGGTTGGACAGGTTAGGTTAAGATAACTTTGACTTTTGTGCATCACATGACAATGCGGTGGATATCTGCGCTCTACTGAGCTCTGGTATACTCTGCGTGACCCTCGGGAGGCCAGCAATAGCGGTCGCGTCAAGTTAGGTTAAGTCAGATTACGATTGGTTAGGCTAAGTTTGGTAAGGATGGGATAGGATAGCATTGTCTTTTGTGCTATACACTGATATTCTGTGAATCTCTGCGGCCATCATTGCTCTGCTACACCCTGCTCGACTTTCGGTGCGCGGGCAACAGTGGTAGTGGCACGTCCGGTTGGACTATGTTACGTTTGGTTGTGTCAGGTTGGGTTAGGTTCGGTTAGTATGGCTTTGACTCTCATGCTACACACAGTTATGCGATGGATTCCTGCCCTCCACTGTGCTCTACTCTTATCTGCTAGTCCTTGGGGAGGCTAGCAATTGTGGTTGCGGCACGTTAGGTTGTGTTTTGCTGCGTTAGGTTAGGTTACACTAGCCTGGGTTTCGTTTGTACATCTTTGACTTCTCTGCTGTACACTGCGAACCTATGGATTCCTGCGTTCTGCCCTCCACTAATGTGCACAGCTTGACTCTGTGGAGACCAACAGTAGTGGTCTCTGCCCGTATTGTTGAATCTGGTTACGTTCTGTTAGAATGGGTTAGGCTATGTTTGGTCGGGGTAGCATTAACTTTTGTGCTGTACACAGCTCTTCGGTGGATTTCTGTGCTCTAGGTCGCTATAGTATGTCCAGCTTTTTTCTGCGGATACCAGCAACTGTGCTCGCGGCACGAAAGGTTGAGTTATGTTACGCTCGGTTTTGTTACGATTTCTTACGTTAGGAGAGGATAACTTTGAACATATTACTATAGTCTGCCATTAGGTGGATTTCTGCGCCTTACAGTGCTTCAATATATGCCGCTCGGCTCTGGGTAGGCCAGCAATTTTGGCCTCGGCACGAAATGTTTTTTCAGGTTATGCTCGGTTAGGCTGGGTTATGCGAAGTTTGGGTAGGATAGCTGTGAGTTTAGTGCTATACACCGCTTTTCGCTGGATATCTGCGCCATACTATGCTCTAGTATATCCTGTTTGGCTCTGGGAGACGAACATAGCCGTCTCGGCACGTTAGACCGAGTTATGTTACGCTTGGTTATGTTACGATTGGTTAGGTTAGGAGAGGGTAGCTATGACTTTAGTACCACGGTCTCCTATTAGGTGGATTTCTGTGCCCCACATGGCACTAGTTTATTCAGCCTGGCTCTAGCAAGGCCAGCTATACCGGTCACAGCCTGTTATGATTAGTAATGTTACGTTTGGTTAGGTTGGGTCCGGATAACCTTGGTCAGGATAGCGTTAACTTTTATCCTATACACTGCAACTCGATTGATTTCTGCGATATACCGTGCCCTGGTATGTCCTGCTTCGCTATGTGGAGGGCAGCAGTTGCGGTCTCCACGCGTCAGGTTGAGTTAGGTTATGTTTGCTAATGTTCAGTTGGCTTGAGTCAGGATTGGGTGGCTTAGACTTTTCTCATATACACTGCGATTCAATAGGTTTCTGCGTTCTACTCTCCAATAATGTGTTCTGCTTTGATCTGGGGTGGCCAGCAATATAGGTCGCGACACGTTATGTTTAGAGAGGTTACGTTTTGTTTTGTGACGTTTGGTTAGGTTAGGAGAGGATAGCTTTGACTTTAGTACTATAGTCTGCTATAGGCTGTATTACTGCGACCTACAGTGCTCTAACACTTTCAGCTTGGCCATGGGAAGGACAGCAATAGTGGCCTCAGTACGATATGTTGAGTCAGGTTACGTCCGGATTGGTTGCGTTAGGCAAAGTTTGGTCAGGGCAGCGTTATCTTTTGTGCTGTACACTGCTATTCGGTGGATTTCTGCGCTCTCCCCTGCTCTAGTATACCCTGCTTCGCTCTGGGGAGTGCAGAAAGGTATGTGTCTCGTCACGATAGGTTGAGTTAGGCTATGTTTGGCCGTGTTCTGTTGGGTTGAGGTAGATTTTGGTTGCTTCGACTGTCCTGATGCACATTGCGATTCTGTGGGTTAGGTTAGGTTAAGTTAGGTTAGGTTGGCCTATGTTTTGGTGTGCTGTGTTGCTTTGGTTTTTGTATGGGTAGCTTAGATTTTACTGATGTACACTGCGATTATATGGATTTCTGCGTTGTACTCTCCTGTAATGTGTTCAGCTTGGCTCTGTGGAGGCCAGCAGTAGCAATCGCGGCATGTTAGGATGAGTCAGGATTCGCTTGGTAATGTTTCGAATGGCTCGGTTAGGAGAGGATAGCTTTGACGTTAGTGTTACAGTCTGCTATAAAGCAGATTTCTGCGCTCGACAGTGATCTAATATTTTCAGCTTGGCTCTGGGAAGGCCAGCAGTAGTGGTCTCGGCACGCTATGTTGTGTCAGGTTACTATCGGTTATGTTGTGTTAGGTTAATCTTTGATAGGATATCCTTACCTTTTTGCGGTACACTGCTATTCGGCGGATCTCTGCGCTCTTTTGTGCTTTAGCATTTCCTGCTTGGCTCTGGGAATATCAGCAATCGCGGTCTCGGCATGTTAGTTTGAGTTAGATTATGTTTCGCTATGTTGTGATGGCTTGGGTTAGGTGTGGGTAGCTTTAACTTTTCTGATATACACTACGATTCTATGAATTTCTGCGTTCTACACTCCTCTATCGTGTTCCGCTTGACTCTGGGGAGGCCAGCAATGGTGGTCGCGGCACGTTAGTTTGAGTTAGGCTGGGTTTGGTCAGGTTACGATTGGTTAGGTTAGGAGAGCGTAGCTTGGTGTCTAGTGCTTTAGTCTGCTGTTAGGTGGATTCCTGCGCCATACAGAGCTCTAATATTTTCAGCTCGTCTCGGGGAAGGCCACCAATATCGATCTCGACACGTTTTGTTGAGTCAGGATGGTTTCAGGGAGGTTGGCTTAGTGTACTGTTGGTAAGTGTATCTTTAACTTTCATGCTGTACACTGCTATTCTGTCGATTTCTGCGCTCTACTGTGCACTAGAGGGTCCTGCTTGTTTCTGTGGAAGGCAGCAATTGCGGTCTCAGCACGCTAGTTTGGGACAAGCTATGTTTGGCTGTGTTCCCTTGGGTTGGGTTAGGCTCAGGTATCTCTGACTTTTCAGATATGCGGTGCGATTATATGGACTCCTGCGTTCCACTCACCACTAAAATGTTCTGCTTGACTGCGGAGGGGCGGGGGGTGGGGGGATCAATGGCAGTCGCGACAGGTTAGGTTGAGTTATATTAGGTTTGGCCATGTTACGATTGGTTAGGTTAGGAGGGTGTAGCTTCGTCTTTAGTGCTGTTGTCTACTATTTTGTGAATTTCTGTCCCCTACGGTGCTCTAATACATTCAGCTCATCTCCGGCAAGCCCAGCAAGGGTGGTCTCGGTACGTTATGATGTGTCAGTCTACGTCCGGTTTGGTTTGGTCAGGCTACGTTTGGTAAGGATAGTTTAACTTTTGTGCTATATATTGCTATCTGGTGGCCTTCTGCGCTCTACTTGTCTCTACTATACTCCGCTTGGCTCAGCGGAGGCCAGCAATGGTGGTCTCGGCACGTTAGGTTTTGTTAGGCTACGTTTGGTGTGATTATGTTTGTCTGGGTTATGTGTGGATAACATTGACTTTCGTGGTGTACACGATTGCTCGTCGGATTACGGCGTTCTGCGGTGCTGTACTATATTCTGCTTGTCCCCGATGTGTCCAGCAATAGTGGTCGCAGCTCGCTGGGTTGAGTTAGACTTCGTTTGGATAAGTTATTTTGGTCCGGGCTAGGTTTGAGTAGCAATGACTTTTCTGCTATACACATCAGCTCTATGGATTTGCGCGCTGCACCCTCTTTTAGATGTTCTGCTTGGCCCTGATGAGGCCAGCAATTGTGGTATAGGCAGGTTTGGCTAAGTTAGGATACGTTCGGATGTGTTATGTTTGGTTATGTCAGGCCAGGATAACTTTGACTTTTGTAATCTAAACCGCTTTTCTGGGGAGTTCTGCGATTTACTGTGATCTTGTATGCTCTTCTTTGCCCTGGGGAGGGCAGAGGCTGCGGCCGCGGCTCATTAGCTTGGATTATGTTACGTTTGGTTATGTTATGTTTGTTTGCATCAGATTAGGATAGCCTTGACTCTTCTGCTATTCTCTGCGGCAAATGGAATTCGGCGCTGTACTCCACTCTAACATGTTCCGCTTGTCTCTGTGTAGGCCAGTAATAACGTTCGTGGCACGTTTGGTTGGGATATGTCACGTTTGGCTTGGCTAGGTAAGGATATGTTTGGCTAGGATAGCTTTGACTTTTGTGCTATGCACTGCTGTCCGATCGATATCGGCGCTCTGCGTGGCTCTACTTGCATCTGATTGTCTCTGTGGCGGCCAGCAATACCGGGCGTGGCGCGTTTGTTTTGGTTAAGTTACGTTCGGTTAGGTTGGGTTAGGTGAACTTTGGTTAGGATGGCTTTGACCTTTGCGCTGTACACTACTATTCGGAGGATTTCTGTGCTCTACTGAGCTCTAGTTTATTCTGCTTGGCATTTGGGGCGAAAGCAGTATTGTTCTCAGCACGTTTGCGTGACTTATGATGCGTCCGTTTATGATACTTTTGGTTAAGTTGGGATAGCTTCGGTTAGTCTCTTGTGCTATACACTGCTGTCCGTTGGACTTCTCTGCTCTACAGTGCTCTATAATTTTCTGCTTGTCATTGGTGACGCCAGCAGTAACGTTCGCGGTACGCTCGTTTCGGATATGTTACGTTTCGCTTGGTTAGGTTAGGCTTGGTTTGGTCTGCATGCCTCTGACTTTTGCGCTATACACTGCAATGCGGTCGATCTCTACGCGCTGCAGTGCTCTAATGTGCTCCACGTGGCTCTGGGGAGGCCAGTAGTAGTTGTCTCGGAACGTTAGGTTCAGATATGTAACGCCTGGATATGCTAGGTCCGTCTGGGTTAGGTTAGGATACCTTTGACTTTTCTGCTGTACATTGCCATACTGTGGATGTCGGCGCTCTACTATCCTCTAATATATACAGCTTGGCTCTAGCGAGGACAGCAATGGCGGTCGCGGCACGTTAACTTTAGTCGTGCTACGTTTGATTATGTTACTTTGCCCTTGTTATGTTTGGCTAGATGCGGCTTTCGTGGTATACACTGTTATACGGTGGATTTCCGCGCTCTACTGTACCCTAATATATTTTGCTCGGCGCTGGGACGGCCGGGAACAGCGGACGCCGTGCTTTAAATTCAGTCCGTCTATATTTGGTTAGGTTGGGTTAGGTTAAGTTTGTTTAGGGTAACTCTGACTTTTGTGCGATACAGTGCAGTTTGGTGGCTTTCTGCGCTCTACTGAGGTCTTATATTCTCTGCTTTGCTTTGTGGAGGCTAGAAATGGTGGCCGCGGCGTGTTAGATTGGGTTAGTCTAAGATTGGCTGTGTCACATTTGGTTATGTTTGCATAGGATAGCTTTGACTTTTGTGCTATACACTGCTATCCGGTGTGTTTCTGCGCTAACCATAGATCTACTATACTATGCCCGATTGCAGGCAGACTGTAAATAGCGGTCGTGGAATGATATTTGAGCAATGTACATCGCTGAAATCCATCGAGCAGCTGTGTTTAGCATAAAGTCAATGCTATACTATCTTAACCTAACCTATCGAGGCGTAACCAAACGTAATATAACTAAACCTTATGTGACGAGACCAATGTTGTTGCTATCCCAGAGGCGAGGAGAACATACTAGAGCATAGTAGACTGCTGAGGTCCACCGAATTGCGGTGTATAGCACAAAAGTAAAAGATATCCCAGCCAAACGTAACATAATGTTACCTAACCGAGAGTAACTTGACAAAGCTTGACGTGCCGCGACAACTATTGCTGGCCTCCTGGGAGGCGAGTATGGTATAGTAGATCAATGTATATCGCAGAAATCCACCGAATTGCAGTGCATAGCGCAAAAGGCAGTGACATGCTAACCAAACCAAGCCTAACCTGGCATAGCCAAACATAACATAACCCAAACAAACGTGCCGCGACCGCTATTGCGGGTCTCGCCAGAGACAAGCAGATGCTAGCAGAGCGATGCAGAGCGTAGGTATCGACCGAATAGCAGTGCATAGAACAAAAGTCAAAGTTACCCTAACCAAACCTCTCCTAACCTTGCCAAGCCAAGCGTAACATATCTCAAGCAAGCGGGACACGAACATTATTGCTGCCCGCCCCCAGAGGCAAGGAGGACATATTAGAGCACCGTAGAATTCAGAAGTCCAACGGCCAGCAGTGCATAGCACAAAAGTTAATGCAATCCTTCCCTAACATACCCAATCTTAACATAGCCGAAAGTTACCTACCTCAAAGTAACGTGCCGAAACCACCATTGCTGTCCCCCACACCCCGAAGCGATGCAGAGCATATTTGGGCGCAGTAGAGAGCAGAAAATCACCGCATTGCAGTGCATAAACAAAAATCAGAGCTATCCCGTCCTAACCTAACCAAGCCTTACATGACCGAACGAAACATAGCTCAACCTAACGTGCCGCGACAGCTATCCCCGGCGTCGCCGGAGACAAGCAGAGTGTGATAGCGCGCAACAAGGCGCAGGAGCCCATATAGTAGTATAAGCAGTGCGTAGCACAGAAGTCATAGTTAACACAGCCTAACACAGAATAGCATAAAACAAGCGAACGTAATCTAACTTAACCTTACGTGTGGAGACCACTATAGCCGGCATCGCCAGAGCCACGTAGAGCACATTATAACGCAGTAGAGATCAGTAGTCAACCGAACAGCAGTGTACAGCACAGAAGTCAAAGCTATCCTCTTCTAACCAGCCCAAACTGTAAAAAAACCGAATGTTGCCTAAATCAAGATAACGTGTCAAGACCACTATTACTGGCATCCCCAGATACGAGCAGAGCATAGTAGAGCAATTTAGAGCGGAGAAATACGACGAATGGCAGCGTGTAGCGCAAAAGTCAGAGCTATCCTGTCCTAACACATACTCACGCAACATAGCCATACGTAGCACAACTCAACCTAAGTTGCCGAGAACACTATTGCTGGCACCCAGAGTGGCGAGCAGGGTATGGCAGAGCGCTGTAGAGAGCAGAAAGCCACCAAACAGCAGTGCATAGCGGAAAAGTCAAAACCGCCCTAACCAAAATAAACCTAACCTAGGGGAAGGAAACGTAACATAACTCAACCAAACGTGCAACGAACATTATTGCTGGCCTCCACAGAGACAGGCAGAACATACTGGAACGCAGTAGAGCGCAGAAATCCGTTGAATAGAAGTGTATAGGCGAAAAGTCAAAGTTAACCTATCCTTGCCAAACCAAACGCAACATAACTCTGCCTAATGTGTAGCGACCACTATTCCTGGCAACACCAGAGCAAGGCAGGGTATAATTGAGCACAATAGCATGGAGAAATCCAACTGATGGCAGTGTATATCACAATATTCAAAGCTATCCTCTCCCAAACTTTCAAATCGTAACGTAACCGTACGTAACGTAACTCAACCTAACGCGCAGAGACCACTATTGCTGGTCTCTCCAGAGTCGGCAGAGTTTAGTAGAGCAGTGCAGTGCACAGAAATCCACCTAGTATCTGCCGTTGCCAAGAAATTCAAAGGGATTCAAACCAAACCCAAACACACATAACCTCACGGAACATAACCTAACACTACCCAACCAGCCGAAACCGCTATTGCTAGCCCCCAGAGCCAAGAAGATCATATTAAAGTACGGTAGAGCGCAGAAATCCACCGAATAGCAATGTGTAGCAGATAAGTCGGATCTATCCTGTCCTAAACAGACTAAACGTACCATAACCAAACGTGACCTAACCAACCTAACGTGCCCAGGCCACTGTTGCTGACCTCCCCAGATCCAAGCAGAATATGCTAGAGCACAGTAGAGAACACAAGTCCACCACATTGCAGAGCAAATGACAAAAGTCAAAGATATCCTAACCTAACCTGTCCTAACCGAACCGAACCTATCGTAGCCTAGCTCGACGTAGCTTGCAGATACCACTATTGCTGGCCCATCCAGAGCGAAGCAGAGCATATTAGTGCACAGTATATCGCAGAAGTTCAACGAACAGCAGTATATAGCACAAAGGTCAATGCTACCTTCTCCTACCCAAACCAAACGTAACATAGCCAAACGGAGCCTGAATCAAGCTAACGTGCTGGGAACACTAATACTGGCCTCCCCAGTGTCGAGCAGAATATAGTAGAGTATTATAGAGCGTAGAAACGCGACGAGTTGCAGTACAAAAGCGACAGATATCCTGACCTAACACAAACAAACGCAACCTAACCGAACGTAGCGTAACACAACCTAACGTGAAGTGACCACAATTACTGGACACCCCAGATTCGGGCAGAGTATGGACGATCAATGTAGAGCATAGAAACGCACACAACAGTCAAGTCTGTAGCACAACAGTCAAGGATAACCTGACCAAACCTAGCCTAACCTACCTCAGGCATACGTAACATAACGTAGCTTAACTTGCAGCGACCATTATTGCTGGCGTCCCCATTTTCAGGCAGATTTTGATAGCGCCGTCTTGAGCACAGGCGTCGAAAGGATAGCCGTGTTGAGGCCAAAGTCGAAGCTACCCTAACCTAACATAAAGTAACCGAAGCAGACCAAAGGCAATCTGACTCAACCTAACGTGCCGCGACCAGTATTGCTGGCCTGCAAATAGCCAAGCAGACCATAATAGTGGAGAGCAGAGCGCAGAAGCCCATAGCATCGTAGTGTATAGCAGGAAAGTTGGAGCTACTCAAACCTAACCATAGCTATCGTGACGTAACCAAACGTGGCGTATCTCAATCTAACTTGGCGAGACCACTATCACTGGCCTCCGCAGAGCCAAGCAGAATATACTAGAGAACAGTGGAGCGTAGAAATCGGCCGCACTGCAGTGAATATCACAAAAGCCAAAGATACCGTGACCAAGCCAAACCAAACCTTACTTCACCAAACGCCCAATAACGCAAGCGAACGCGCCCGGTCAATCTTTAGGGCCTTCCCAGAGCAATGCAGAGCATGCTCGAACACGACAGTGCGCAGAAATCCGCCGAACAGCAGCGTATCGCTCAAAAGTCGAAGTTACCCTACCCTAACCTAACCAAACGTAACAAATCCAAACGTAACGTAAACCAACCTAACGTGCCTAGACCACTATTGCTGGCGTGCGCATGGCCATGTACAATATACCACTGGGCAGTAGAGCGTAGAAGTTGACCACACGGCAGCGAAGAGCACAAGAGACGAAGATATCCTGAACAAACCTAACCTAACCTAACCTAACCGAACGTAACATAACTCAACCTAACGTGCCGAAACAACCATTGTCGGCCTCCCCAAGGCAAAGTAGAGCATACCAGAGCACAGTAGAGCGCAGAAATCCTCTGAATAGCAGTGTACAACGCGAAAGTCAATGCTATGCGAACATAATGCAAATTATTATAACCTGACCAATCTCAACATATCTCAACCTATCGCGCTGCTGGCACGATTGCTGGCCTGCGTGGAGTCGGGCAGAGTATAGTAGAGCGGAGTAAAGCGCAGAAATCCACCGATTAACAGTCAATGCCATGAAAGTCAAAGCTATCCGAACGTAACCCGTACAAGTGTAATCTGACCAAACTCAACCTAACTCAACCTAACGGAAGAGACCACCATTGCTGGCCTCCCCAGAGCAACGCTGAGCATATTAGATCCCTGTATAGCGCAGAAGTCCGCCGAATTGCACTATATAGCACAAAAGTCAATGCTACACTCTCCTAACCTCATGAAACGTACCACACCCGAGCGTAGCCTGAATCAACCTAACGTGCCACGGGCACAATTGCTTGCTTCCACAAAGTCGAGCAGAGTGTAGTAAAACAACGTGGAGCGCAGAAATCCGCCGAATAGCAGTGTAAAGCACCAAAGTCGAAGCTATTCTATCCTAACCTATCCAAACGTAATATATTCAAACGTACCCTAACTTAACCTAACGTGCCGAGAACACTATTTCTGGAATTCTCAGATGCAGGTGGAATATACTAGAGCACTGTAGTACGCAGGGGGCCACCATATAGCATCGTGCAGCAAAAAAGTCAGATATACCTTAACCTAATCTTACCTAACCAAACATAGCCAAACGTGGACTAACTAAACATAACGAGCCGACACAATCACTTCTGGCCTCTCCAACGCCAGGCAGAACATACTAGAGCGCAGTGGAGGGCAGAGATCCAACGAATAGCAGTGTATAGAACAAAAGCCAAAGCCATCATTACCAAACATTCCCTACCCTGCCCTAACAACACGGAACCAAACTAAACCTAACGCGCCGAGGGCACAATTCCTGACGTCCTCAGAGACAATCATAATATGGTAGAGCACACTAGAGCCCAGAAGTCCATGGGACAGCAGCGTAGATGACAAAAGTTAAAGCTATCATAACCTATCCCAGGACAACGAGACACAACCGAACGTGATCTATCTCAACCTAGCGCACCGCGAACAGTATTGCTGGCCTTCCAGATCTATGCTGTAGATATTAGAGCACCGTAGGGCGTAGAAGTCCACCTTATAGCCGACCATGGCACTAAAGACAAAGCTATCCTCTCCTAGCCAAGCCAAACGTAATATAACCACACGTAGGCTAACTCAACCCAACATGCCGTGACCTCTGTTGCTGGCTTCGGCAGAGACAAGCAGAACACTTTATTGCAGAGTAGAGCGCAGGGGCCCATTAAATCGCAGTGTATATCGGAAGGGTTATAGCTACCCGAAATATCAGAACAAAACGAATCATAGCCTAACAAAGCCTAACCCGCCGAGGCCGCCATTGCTGCCCTCCAGAGGGCCAAGCAGTACTTACTAGAGCACAGCAGGTCGCAGAAATCCACTGAATAGCAGCGTACAGCATAAAAGTTAATGCTATCATAACCAAGCCATGCCTAACACAACCAAATCGAACGTAACATGTCTAACCATAACGTGCCGAAACCACTATTGCTGGCCTTCCCAGAGCCAAGCTGGTAACGTTAGAGCACTTTAGTGCGCAGAAATCCACCTAGGAGCAGAATATAGCACTAAAGTCAAAGCTAGCCACCTCTAACCTAAGCAATCGTAGCATAACCAAACGTAACCTAACTCAAGCTAGCGTGCCGCAACCGCTGTTGCTTGCTTCCGCAGAACCCAGCAGAGCACATTAGTGGAGAGCAGAACGCAAATATCCTTAGAATCGCAGTGTATATGAGAAGAGTTAAATCAATCTAGGCCAAGCCCAAAGCAACTGAATATAACCAAAGATGACCTAACTCAACCTATCTTGCCGAAACGGATATTGATGCCCCCCCCCCGCGCCACGTTCTAACCAGGACATGCTACAGCAGAGGAGAGAGCAGATTACAAAGAATTGCAGTGTACAGCACAAAAGTTGAAGCTATCCTTATCAAACTTAGCCTAAACCGACATAACCAGACGTAAGCTGACTCAACTAAATGTGCCGAGGCCACTACTACTGCTATTCCCAGTGCCATGCGGAAAATATTAGAGCTCAGTAGAGCGCTGAAGCCCACCGGATAGCAGTGTACAGCGCAAAAGTTAAAGCTATCCTAGCCAAACTCATCCGAACCCAATCTAACCGAACGTAACGTGAATAAATGTAACGTGCCGAGGGCACTATTGCCAGTCTTCATAGAGCCGAGCTGAAAATATTACAGCACTGTTGGGCGCAGAAATCAACCTAGTAGCAGGCTATGGCGCTAAAACCAAAGCAATGCTCTCCTAAACTAACCAATCGTAACATAACGAAACGAAGCATAACCCAACCTAACGTCCTGCGACCGCAAGTGCTGTCCTCGCCAGAGCCACGCAGAACACATTAGAGAAGAGTAGGACGCAGATGGCCACAGAATCGCAGTGCAATTCGGAAGAGTCAGAGTTACCCAAACATAACCGTAAACAACAGAAGATCACTAAACATAGCATAAATAAACCTAACGTGCCGAGCAAGCCACTGCAGCCCCTCCCAGGGTGAAGCAGGGCATACTAGGGCACAGTAGAGAGCGGAAATGCACCGAATATCCGTGTACAGAACAAGAGTTAAAGATATCCTAACCAAACCCAGCCTGATACAAACTAACCGAACGTAACCTGTCACGTCGTAACGTGCCGAGACCACTAATGCTGGCACTGCCAGAGCGAAACTGAAGATATTATGGTGCTGTGGGGAGCGGGTGTCCACCTAGTAGCAGACAATAGCACTAAAGCCAATGCAATCACCTCCCAACGTAACAAACCACAACTTTACCAAACGTAACATAACTCAAGCTAACGCGCTGAGACCGCTATTTTTGCCTTCTCCAGAGCGAAGCTGGACATGCTAGAGCACAGCAGTGCGCAGAAATCCATCGAATAGCAATGTACAGCCCAAAAGTTTGAGCTATCCTGACCCAACCTAACCCCACGAAACCTTACCCAACATAACGTGCCGCGACCGCTATTCCTGGCCGCCACAGATTCAAGCGGAGCACACTAGTGCAGAATAGACCGCAGAAATCCATATAGCTGCAGTGTATATCAGAAAAGTAGTAGCTTGGAAAGCATAATGCAAACCAGCAGGAAGAGACCAAATATAGATTCATATAACCTAAAGTAAGATACCGCTATTGTTGCCCTCTCCTGAGCCAAGCAGGACATACTAGAGCACAGTAGAGCACAGAAGTCCATCGAATAGCAGTGTACAGCGCAATAGTTAAAACAACCCTGACAAAACTTAGTGTAGCCCAACATAACCGAACGTATCCTGTCACAATGTAACGTGCAGAGGCCACTACAGTTGGCCCTTCGACAGCCAATCTGGAGGCATTGGAGCACTTTATGTCACAGGAGTCCACCTAATAGTAGACTATAACACTAAAGTCAAAGCGATCCCCTCTAAGCCTTACCAATCATAACATAACCAAGCGTAACCTATCCCAACACAATGTGCCACGACCAGTATTGTTGACCACCACAGAGCCAAGCAGAACAAATTAGTAGAAAGTAGAACGCAGATAACCATATTATCGCAGTGTAAGTCAGAAGAGTCAAAGCCTCCCAGACCTACCCAAACCTTCGGGACATAGCCAAACGTAGCATAAATCAACCTTTTGTGGCGTGACCACTATCGCTTTCCTCCCCAGAGCCAAGCAGGGCATACTAGAGCACAGCTGACCGCAGAAAGCGACCGAATATCAGCGTACAGAACAAAAGATAAAGCTATCCTGACCAAACATTGACTAGCCCAGGATAACCGAACGTAAGCTGACACAACATAACGTGACGAGACCACTGTTGCTGGCCTTCCCAGAGTCAAGCTGAAAATATTGAAGAATTGTAGGGAGCAGGAATCCACCTAATAGCAGACTGCAGCACTAAACTCAAATCTATCCGCTCCTAGCATAACCAACCGTAACATAATGATATTCAGAGCGTTCCTGAACAAACGTGATATAACCTGTCCATACCAAACGTAACCCAGCACAACCTAACGTGCCTGTGCCACTATTGCTGACCTACCCAGAGCAGAGCGGAACATATTAGAGCACAGTACAGCGCAGAAATCCACCGAATAGCATTGTATAGCGTACGAGTCAAAGATATAATCTCCTAATCTAACAAAACGTTGCAGAACCAAACTTAACATTTAATAACATGACGTGCCGAGGCCACTATTGCTGGAATCCGCAGCGCCATGCAGAGAATATTAGAGCACGGTAGAGCACAGAGATCCACCGAATAGTATTGTATAGCACAAAAGTCAAAGCTGCCCTATCTAAGCCCAACCCAACCTGACCGAGCCGAACGTAACACGACAAAACCTAAAGTGCCTATCGCACCATTGCTGATCTACCCAAAATAAAGCAGCACACATTAGAGCAGAGTAGAGCGCAGGAATCCAACGGATAACAGTGTACAGCACAAAAGTATAAGCTATCCTATCCTAACCTAACCAAAGGTAACATAGCCGAACGCAACATATCTCAGCTTAACGAGCCGAGAGCTCTACTGCTGGCCTCCCTATAGCCAAGCAGAGCATCTTACAGCACAGCAGAGCGCAGAAAACGCCGGCATAGCAGTGTAAAGCACAAAAGTCAAAGATATCCAATCCAAGCCTTACCAAGCGTAACGTAACCAATCGCTCCCTAACATAGCCTGACGTGCCGAGACCAGTATTGCAGTCCTCCCCAGAGCCAAGCAGAATTTACTGGAGCGCAGTAGAGCGCAAAGGTCCACCAAACAATGGTCTCTAGCATGAGAGTCAAAACTACCCTATCCTAACCTATCCAATCGTAACATTAACAATCCCGGCATAGCAAAACCCATCGTGCCACGACCTCCATTGCTGGCCTCCCCAGAGACGAGCAGAGTTTAGTGATGCATAGTAGACCGCAGAAAGTCACTAAATAGCAACGTATTGCACGAAAGTCAAAGACACTCTAACCTAACCAGTTACAACCTCACCGTTCCAAACGTAGAATAGCTAAACCTAACAAGAAGATACCTCTATCGCTGGCCTACACGAAGGCAAGCAGAAAAGAATAGAGCACTGTAGGGCGCAGAAGGTCACGCGATATCAGTGTATAGCACAAAAGTCGAAGCCACCCTAACCTAACATATCCCAACATATCCAAGCCAAGCGCAACCTAACTCATACCAGCGTGGAGTCCCCACCATTGCCGGCCTCACCTGTGCCAAGGAGAGTATAGTAGAGCAACGTAGATCGCACAAATCCACCGAATAGCAGTGTATAGCACAAAAATCAAAGCTGGCCTATCCTAACCAAACCAAACGCGTCCTACCTCGACCAAACGTGCCGAGAACTCTATTGATTGCCTCCCCAGCGCAAAGCAGAGTATATTAGAGAAAAGTAGAGCGCAGGAATCCACCGAATATGTAGTGCATAGCACAAAACTCGAAGCTACCATGTCCAAACCTAACCGAGCGTACCATAAGCAGACGTAACGTAACCCAAATCTACGTGCCACGACCGCTGTTGCTGGTCTCGCGATAGCTAAGCAGAGTACAGGAGAGCAGTGTATATTTCTGAAATCTTCCGAACGGCAGTGTATAGCACACAAGACAAAGCTAACCTAACCAAACCATCCAAACCTACCCTAACCAAGCGTAACGCAATTCAAGCTAACCAGCCGAGATCACTATCCCTGGCGCCCACAGAGACTAGCAGATTGTGATAGCGCACAGAAGAGCTCTGATAGCCATAGAAAGGCAGTGTTTAGCACAAAAGTGGAAGCAATCGTGACCTAAGGTAGCGTAAGCTGACCTCACCAAACGTAATCTAACTCAACCAAACGTCTCGCGGCCACCGCTGCTGGCCTCCCGAAAGTCGTACTGTGTATAGGAGAGCAATTTAATGCGCCGAAATCAACAGAATAGCCTTGTACAGCACAAAAGTCTAAGCTATCCTGACCTAACCTATCCAAAATTAACAAAACAGAACGCAACGTAACTAAGACTGACGTGCCGAGGCTAATGCTGCTGGCATCCACAGAGCCAAGCAGAATATACTAGAGAACAGTGGAGCGCTGAAGTCCACCGAGTTGCAGCGTATAGCGCAAAAGTCAAAGCAACCGATCGTAACCAAAGCCATCGTTGCACTACCAAACGTAACCGAACACAACCTACCGCGCCGCCACCAATATTGTTGACCTGCCAGAGCCAATCAGAATACATTAGACGAGAGTAGAACGCAGAAATCCATAGAATCGCAGAGTAAAGGAGAAAAGTCAAAGACATCCAAACCTAACACAATCAAACGTAACCTAACCTAACGTAGGCAAACACAACATAACGTGCCGCGATCACTATTGCTCTCATCCCGGGAGTCAAGAGGAGTATAGTAGAGCAATGCAGAGGGCGGAAATCCACTGATTAGCAGCGTATGGCACAGAAGTCAAAGCTATCGTCTTCTAACCCAACCAAACTTGGCATAACCGAACGCAATTTAACTCAGATTAACGTGCAGAGACCAATACCGCTGGCCTCCCAGAGCCAAGTAGAATATACTAGAGCACAGTAGAGCGCAGAAATCCACCGAACATCGGTGTGTAGCATAAAAGTCAGAACAATCACGTCCTAACTTTGCCAAACGAAACATAACCGAACGTAGCATTACTCAACCTGACGCGCCGAGACCATCATTGCCGACATCCTCAGAGCAAAGCAGAATATACTAGAGCAAAGGAGACCGCAGGAGTCAGCCGCATTGGAGTGTAGAGCAGAGAAGTGAAAAATATTCTAACCTAACCTGGCCTAGCCTAACACAACCAAACGTAACCATTCCCAACATAACGTGTCTAGACCACTACTGCTGGATTCCCCAGAACCAAGCATAGCATACTAGTCCACAGTAGAGCGCAGAAAGCCGCCAGGTAGCAGTGCATACCGCAAAAGTCAAAGATATCCTAACCAAACGTAAAATATATATTCGTAGCGAGCCGAGAGTTCTATTGGTGGCCAGCCCAGAGACAAGCAAAACATATTAGATCACAGTAGAGGGCAGATACACGCCGAATAGCAGTGTATAACGCAAAAGTCCAGGACGCCCTAACCAAACGCAGCCTAATCGAACAACACCAAGCGGAACGTAACCCAACATATCGTGCCGCGTCCAATATGAAAGGCTCCCCGCAGCCGAGCAGAGTATTGCGGTGCAGTCAGGAGCCCAGAAATCCACCGAATAGCTGCTTATAGCGAGAAAGTCTAAGTTACCCTATCCTAAACTAACCAAACGTAACCTAACCAAACGTACCGTAAACCAACCCAACGTGCCGAGAGCACTATTCCCATCCACCACAGCGCCAAGCAGAGCATATTAGAGGAGAGAAGAGAGCAAAGGTCCATAAGATAGAAGTGTATAGCACGAAGGTCGAGGAAATCCTAACCAAACGCTAACAAACTTAACCTAACCAAACGTAACCTAACTTAAGCTTACGTGCCGCGGCCGGAATTTCTGGCGTTCCTATATCAGAGCAGCTAATATTAGCTCACAGTATAGCGAAGGAGTCCACCGAATGGCAGTGTATAGCACAACTGTCGACGCTACACCATCCTTACCTAGACGAACGTAACAAAAGCGGAGCAAACGTAACCCATACTGACGTTCCACTTCCGCTTTTGCTGGTTTCACGATGGCTAAGCAGATTATAGCAGAGCAATGTAGAACGCTGAAATCGTACGAATAGCAGTGTATTGCGCAAAAGTCGAAGGTACCCTTACAAAGCCTAACCATACATAACATAGCCGTACGCAACATAACACAACTTAACGTGCCGGGAGCATCATTCTTGGCGTCCACAGAGACCAAAGGAGTGCAAAGGCGCACAGAAGAGCGAAGAAGTCCAAAGACTAGCAGTGCGTAGCACAAAATCCAAAGATGTGCTAGCATAACGCAACGTATCCTTACGTAACCAAACGTAACGTAACCCAAACTAACGTGGACATACCGCTATTGCTGGCCTACAGCGAGCGGAGCAGAGCACAGTAGAGCAACTTATAGCGCAGGAATCCACCGAAGAGCAGTGTATAGCACAAAAGACAGAGCTAACCCAACCTGACCAATCCAAGCTTTGGCAAACCAAGTGTAACTTAACTCAGCCTAGCCCGCCGAGACCACCATTGCTGGCCTCGCCAGATCCAGGCAGAAAAACTACAGCACACGAGAGCGCAGAAATTCAACGTATAGCAGCGTAAATCACGAAAGTCAGATCTATCCAAGCCTAACCCAAACTAACGTAACGTAACCGAACGTAACGTAACTAAAACGAACGGGCCGAGAGAACTACTCCTGGCATCCTCAGGGACGAGCTGAGTATAGTAAAACAACGTAGAGCGCAAAAATAAACCGAGTAGCAGTGTGCAGTACAAGAGTGAAAGCTATCATATCCTACCCTTTCCATACGCAGTATATACAATCGCAACCTATCGTAGCCAAATGTGCCGGGACCACCATTGTCGGCATCCACAAAACCAAGCAGAATATACTACAACACAGTAGAGCGCAAAAAGCCACCAAATAGCAGTGTGTAGCACAAAAGTCAAATCTATCCTATCCTAAAATTTGCAATCGTAATGTAATCAAACGCAACCTAACCTAACATAACGTGCCGAGACCACTATCTCTGGCTTTCCCAGAGCCAAGCAGAACATACTGGAGCAAAGAAGAGAGCAGAAGGCCTCCAAAGAGCAGCGTATATAGAAAGAAGTAAAAGAAATCCAAACCTATCACTGCCTAACCAAACCTAACCAAACTAAAAATAACTAAGCCTAACGTGCCGAGGACACCTTTGCTGGCCTCCCCAGAGCCAAGCAAAACAGATTATATATAAGTAGGGCGCAGAAACCTTCGAATAGCAGTGTATAATACAGAAGGCAATGCCATCACAGCCAAACGTTACCTAACCTATGCTAACCGAACGTTATATCTCAACCTATCGTGCCACGACCGTTATTGCTGGTCTCTCCAGTGTGAAGCAGCGCAAAGTAGAGCAACGATGAGCGCAGAAAACCGCCGAATAGCAGTGTACAGCACAAAAGCCGAAGATATCCTTTCCTAACCTAACCAAACGTAACATAACCAAACGTAACCTAACACAACCTTACGTGCCAAGACGCTGCTGCTGGCCTCCCCATCCCCGAGCAGAGGATATAGGAGGAGAGTGCAGAGCAGGAATCAATAAAATGGCAGTGTATAGCAGAAACGTCAATGATATCCAAACATAACACAAGCTACAATAACCTGGCCAAACGTAACCTAATTGGACCTAACGCAACTGCACAACTGTTGCTGACCTCCTCAGAGCAAGGCAGAATATATTAGAGCACAGTAGAGCGCACGAATCCTCCGAATAGCAGTGTATAGCACAAAGGTCACAACTATGCTGTCCCAATATTACCAAACGGAACATAAACAAAAGAACATAACACAGTCTAACGCGGCCACCCCACTATAGCTGACCTCCCAATAGCATGGCAGATCGTATTAGAACACAGTAGAGCGCAGGAATCCACCAAATAGCAGTTTATAGCGCAAGAGTCAAAGCTATGCTATCCTAACCTAACCAACCGTAGCATAACCAAGCACAAAACAACCCAGACCAACGCACCGAGGCCTATACTACTGGCCTCCACATAGCCAAGCAGGATATACTAGGGTACAGTAAAGTGCAGAAGTCAACTGAATAGCAGTGTATATCGCAAAAGTTAATGCAATCCCTTCCCAACCGAACAAACCGAAGCATAGCCAAGCGTAACATGACACAAGGTAATGTGCCGCGACCAATGCTACTGACCACCCCATATTCGAGCAGAGTACACTAGAGCACAGTAGAGCGCAGAAATGCACAGAATAACAGTTTATAATAAAAAAAAGTCGTAACTATGCAAGCTTAGCCCAAACTAACGTAACGAAGCCAAACCTGTGGTGACACGACCACTACTTCTGGCATCACGACAGCCAAGAAGAGTATAGTAGAGCTATGTAGGACTCTGAAATCAACCGAGCGGCAGTGTGCAGTACAAGAGTCAAAGCTATCCCTACCAAACCTGACCAAACCTAACCTAAACGGTCTGAACATAACTCAACCCAACATGCCGCGACCACCACTCCTGGCGTCTCCAGACACCAGCAGTTTGTGCTGGTGCACAGTAGAGGGCAGAGGTCCATAGAATGGCAGTGTGTACGACAGAAGTCAAAGATACCCTAATCTAACGCAACGCAACTTAACCTAACAGGACGTGTCATATCTCAATGTACCGTGCCGTCACCAGCATGTCCGGACACCCGAGAGTCGGGCAGAGTATAGTTGAGCAATGTAGAGCGCAGAAATCCACCGAAAAGCAGTGTATACCGCAGAGGTAAATTCTATCCTATAACAACATACATGGCCTACGTAAACTGACGTACCGAGACCACCGTTGCCGGTATACCCAGCGACATGCAGAATGTACTGGATCACAGTACAGCGCAGAAAGCAACCAAATTTCCGTGTAATGCACAGAAGTCAATGAAATCCTGACCTAACCAGACGTACCCTAAACTAACCAAATGTAAACTAAATAAACCTAACGAGCCGAGACCACTGTTGCAGGTCTCAGCATCTCCAAGCAGAACATGCTATAGAGGTGTAGAGAGCAGAAGTCCATAGAATGGCAATGAACAGCAGAAAAGTCAAAGATATTATAAAATAACGCAGGCTAACATAACATAACCAAACTAACCTAACACAACCTAACGTGCCGAGCCCACTGTTGCTGGCCCCCCCAGAGCCAAGCAGAAAATACAAGGGCACAGTGGAGCGCTGAAATCATCCGAACAACAGTTTATACCACGAAAGGCAAAGCTATCCAAACATAACTCAAGCTAACCTAACATAACCGAACGTGGAGTAAATAAACCTAAACCTGCGTCCCGGGTGGCAGACAGAGTGTGAAATCGCACGGTAGAGCGCAGAAGTCCATGGAATAAGAGTCCGTAGTTCTAAAGTCAGAGCTATCCCAAACCAACCCAGCGTAACCTAACATAGCCAAACGTAATATATCTCAACCAAACGTGCCGCGACCACCATTGCTGGCCTCTCCAGAGCCATGCAGGACATATCAGACGAGAGTACGGTGTAGAAATCCATGAAATCGCAGTGTATAGCGGAAAGGTCAAAGCTGTCCAAACCTAACCCATGGAACGTAAGCTAACCAAACGTAATCCAGCTCAGCCTAACATATAGCGGCCACACTTTCTCGCATCGCCAGAGCAAGGCAGTGCATATTGGGGCACAGTAGCGCAGAGAAATCCCCCGAGTGCGGGTATATCGCACGAGAGTCAAAGCTATCAAGAACAAACAAAGTCAAAACAAGCTTAACCACGCGTAGCATGAAAAAACCTAACGCGCCGCGACCAGTATTCCTGGCCTCCGCAGAGACGGGCAGAATAAGCTGTATCAGAGTGGAGCGTAGAAATCAATAGAATGCCAGTGAATAGCATTTCTGCTTGACCTTTCGGTCAAAGCCATCCAAACCTAACATGGGCTAAAGTAACCAAACCAAACGTAACACTACCCAAGCTAACGGGTCGCGGCCGCTATTTCTGGCCTCCACAGAGCAAAGCAGGGCATATTAGAGCACAGCAGAGAGCAGGTATCCACCTTATAACGGTGCATAGCACGAAGGCCACAGCCATCCTAACCAAACTTAACCTTACCTCACCTAACCATACCTAACGTAACACAACATTTCTTGACACGACCGCTACTACTGGCATCCCCAGAGTCGAGTAGAGTATAGTAGAGCAACGGAGAGCGCTGAAATCCCCCGAATAGATGTGTATAGATCAAAAGACGAAGCTGTCCTCCCCTAACCTAACCCAAATTTGGCATAACCATGCACAGCGTACATCAGCCTAATTTGCCGAGAACACTACAGTTGGCCTTCACATATCCAAGCAGGATATACTAGAGTGCAATAGAGCGTAGGAACCCACCGCATAGCAGTTTATACCACAAGAGTCAAATTCATCCTAACCGAACTTAGCGCATCTCAACCAAACCAAACGTAGCATAGCTGAACCAAACGTGCCACGAACATTACTGCTGGTCCCCCCAGAAGAAAGCAGAAAATTTTAGCGCACAGTAGAGCGCAGGAATCCACCGAATAGCAGCGTATGGCACAAATGTTAAAGCTATCCTTTCCTAACCTTACCAATCGTGACATAGCCAAACGTAACCTAACTCGACCTAACGTGACGAGACCACTATTGCTGGCCTCTGCGGAGCCAACGGGTATATGCAAGAGCACAGCAGAGCGCAGAAGACCACAGCATTGCTGTTTATAACAGAAAAGTCAAGCATATCCTGACCAAACCTATTCTAACATAACCGAATCGAACGTATACAAAACTCAACGTAACGTCCCTATACCACTATTGCTGACCTCCCCAGAGACAAGCGGATGCTGGTAGAGAAACGCAGATCGCAGATATCGACCAAACAGCAGTGTATAGCAGAAAAGTTAAAGCAAACCCTACTAAACTTTACCTAACCTAACCGACCCATACGTACCATAATGCAGCCTAACATGTCGCGACCACCATTGTTGGCGTCCCCACGGACAAGCATTTGAGGTGGAGCATATTAGAGTGCGGAAGTCCACAGAATAGCGGTGTTGAGCACAGAAGTCAAAGCTATCGAAACCAGAACCAACGTAACCGAACCAAACCCACCGTAACTTATCCTAACCCATCGTGCGGTGACAATTGTGGCCAACATCCACAGAGCCAAGCAAAACGAATTGGAGGGTGTAGAGCGCAAAAATCCAAAGGACCGCTGTGTGTAGCACAAAAGTCATAGCTATACAAACCGAGACCAGACCAACGTAACCGTACCAAGCGAAGCCCAACTAAACGTATATTCACGCGACCACTATTTCTGGAACCACAGAGACAAGCGGAACATGTCAGAGTACAGTAGATCGCAGAAATTCGCCGAATAACCTTATATACTACGAAAGCTAAATCTATTCTAAACTATCCCAGACGAACATAACACATCCAAACGCAGCCTGACCGAACCTAACGCGCGGACACCACTATTACTGTCCTCACGAGAGTCGAGCAGGGAACAGCATAGCAATGCAGAGCGTAGGAATCCTCCGAAGAGCAGTGTACAGCACAAAAGTCAAATTCATGCCATCGTAACGTAGCCAAACTTAATATAACCAGTCGTAACCAAACCCAACGTAACCAGCCCAGGCCACTATTGCTGACATCCACAGAGGCACTCTGAATTCTCTCGTGGACAGTAGAGTGCAGAGGTCCACCGAATTGCTGCGCGCGGCACAGAAGTCATAGCCACCCTCTCCAAACCTAGCCAATCGTAATATTACCAAACGCAACATAACTCAACCGAATTTGCCTAGACAGCTATTGCTGGCGTCCCCACAGGGAAACAGGACATACGAGATCAGAGTACGGTGCAAAAATCCATTGAATCTAAGTGTACATCGGAAATGTCAATGATATCTTAGCCTGACCCATACAAGCATAACCTAACCTAACGTAGCCAAACTCAACGTAACGTGCAGCGACCACCATTGTTGGCCTCCCCAGTGACTAGCAGATAAGGGTAGAACACTTTAGATGGCAGGAATCTACCGAATGACAGTGTAGAGCACGATGGTCGTGGCTATCGCAGACAAACCGAGCCAAACCTACCCTTACCGAAGGTAACATAACGCAACCTAACGAGTCGCGCCCACTTTTGCTGGACTCCCGAGAATCGTGCAGAGCGTAGCACAGGCATCTAGAGCTCAGGTGTCCACCGAATAGCAGTGTAAAGCACAAAAGTCAAATTCATCCTAACCAAACCCATCTTAGTCGAACCAAACCAAAAGTAGCATAGCTGACCCAAACGTGCCACTGCCATTACTGCTGGTCCCCCCAGAGACAGGCAGAAAATATTAGAGCGCAATAGAGCGCAGGAACCCACCGAATAGCGATGTATGGCACAAAAAATAAAGCTATCCTTTCATAACCTGACCAATCGTGATATAGCCAAACGTAACTGAACACAAAGAAATATACCAGGACCACTGTTGCTGTCCTCCCCAAGCCAAGCAGAGCACATTAGGGCACGGCGGAGCGCAGGAATCCTCCGAATTGCAGTGCACATCACAAGAAACGAAACTATCCAATCCTAAGCTAACCAAATGTAATATAGCCAAACGCATCGTAACTCAGCCTAAGATGCCTAGTGCAACATTCCTGGCGTCCCCGGAGTTCTATCCAATCCTAAGCTAACCAAATGTAATATTGCCAAACGCATCGTAACTCAGCCTAAGATGCTTAGTGCAACATTCCTGGCGTCCCCGGAGGCAAGCAGAGCGTGACAGCGCACAGTGGAGCGCAGAGGTCCATAGAATGTGACCATGTTGCACAAAAGTCACAGCTATTACTGCATACCCCAACATAACCTATCACATCCCAACGTAAGCTAAATAAACCTAACGTGGCACGACCACCGTTGCTGTCCTCCTCAGAGACGTGCAGAGCATACTAGGAGAGTGTATGGCGCAGAAATTCATGGAATGTCAGTGTCCATCAGAAAAGTCAAAGGTATCCAAGCTTAACCCATGCTAACATAACACAACCTAATGTAGTAGAACATCACCTAACGTGCCGTGACCGCTATTGCTGGCCTCCCCAGAGCCAAGCATATCATATTAGAGTACAGCAGATCGCGGGAATCCACGGAAATCAGTGCAAGCACAAAAGGCAGAGCCAACCTAACAAAACCTATCCTAATCTAACCGAAGCTAACGTAACCTAGCACTACCTATCGTGCCACGACAGATTGGCTGTCCTCTCCAGAGCCGAGTAAAGTATAGTAGAGTAACGAAGTGCGCAGAAATCCTCCGAATGGCCGTGTATAGCACAAACATCAAAGTTACCATATCCTATCCTTACCAAACGTACCATAAACAAGCGTAACCTAACAAAAACTAAGTTGCCTACACCACTACTGCTGGCCTCCCCATCGCCAAGCAGAACATATTAGCGGAGAGTGGAGCGCAGAAATCTATAGAAAGGCAATGAGTGGCGGAATATTCAAAGACATTCTACCAGAGCCTAGGTTACCCTAACGTAGCCAAACGTAACCTAACTCAACCTGTCGTGCCGAGAACAATATTGCTGGCCCCCTGCGGAGCCAAGCGGAATATACAAGAGCACAGCAGGGCGCAGAAAGCCAACGCATTCCTGATTATATCAGAAAAGTCAAAGATATCCTGACCAAACCCAACCTAACTTAATCTAGCCGAACGTAACTTAACCCAAAACAACGTGCCTAGGCCACGATTGCTGATATGCCCAGGGTCAAGCGGATGCTAGTAGAGCAACGCAAGGCGCAGATATCGACCGAATATCGGTGCATAGCACAAAAGTCAATGCTATCCCGTCTTAATTTAACCAAACGTAACATAAATAAATGTAATCAATCTAAATCTAACGTGCCGAGGCCACTATTGGTGTCCTTCCTATAGACGAGCAGGGCATAGTAGAGAAATGTAGAGCGCAGGAATCCACCGGAAGGCAGTTTTCTTCACAAAAGGCAATGCTAACCTCTCGTTAACTATCCAAACGTAACATATCCAAACGTAACTTGACTGAACATATCGCGGCATGGCCACTGTTGCCGGCCTCCCCAGAGTCAGGCAGATTGTAGTAGAGCACAGTAGAGAGTGCAGATGTTCACGGAACAGCAATGTGTACCACGAAAGCCAAAGCTGCCCATACCTAACCCAAACCCACTTAATCCAACCAAACACAGCCAAACTCAGACTAACGTGGCGTTACGACAATTGCAGGCCAAACCGGCGTCAGGGAGAGCATATTAAAGCACAGTAGAGAGCAGAAACCCGCGGAATGGCAGTGTATAATACAAGAGCACAAGACATCCTAATAGAATTTACCATAATCTAACCAAACCGAACGTAGCATAGCTGCACAAACGTGCCACGACCTCTATTGCTGGCGTTTCCAGAGACATGCAGAACATATTTGAGCACAGTGGAGCGCAGAAATATACCACATCGCAGTGTATATCTCCAAAGGGGTAGATGTCCGAACATAACCTGTTCTAACCTAACTTAACCGAACGTAGCCTAACTCAACAAGCGGTGGCGAGACTACAATTGCTGGCCCCCGTAGAGCCAATCAGACCATATTGGAGCTATGTATAGCGCAGAAATCTACCGAACAGCGGTGTATAGCACAAAAGTCAGAGCTACCCTGTCCTAACATAACCAGGCGTAACATAAACGCACGTAATCAATCTCAAACTAACGTGCATAGACAACTATTACTGGTCCGCCCAGAGGCAACGAAAACATACTAGAACACAGCAGAGGGCTGAGGTACACCGAAAAACAGTGTATACCACTTAAGTCATAGCTAGCCATAGCTAACCCAGACCAACGTAGCCCAACCAACCGTAGACTAACTCCACCTAACGTGCCGATACCACTATTACTGGCCTCCCCATAGACGAGCAAAGCGTAGTAGAGCAATGTAGAGCTCATATTTCAACCGGATGGTACTGTATATTACAAAAGTCAATGCTAACCTCTCCTAACTTATCCAAACGTAGCACAACCAAAAGTAGCTTATCTGAACATATTGCGTCACGGCCACTGTTGCTGTCCTCACAAGATTCAGGAAGATTATAGTAGATCACAGCGGAGCGCAGAAACCCACCGAATAGCAGTGTGTACCACGAAAGTCAAAGCTACCCATACCTAACCCAAACCTGCGTAACGCAATCGAACGTAGCCTAGCTCAGACGTACGTGCCGACACCACCATTGGTGGCATCCCCAAAGACGAGCAGAGTATTGTAGAGCAATGTAAAGAGCAGAAATTCATCGAATAGCTGTGTGTAGCACAAACATCATAGATATCCTATCCTGACCGTACCAAGGCTGACATAACCAAACCTAGCCTAACTCAACATAACGTGCCTAGACTAGCATTGCTGTCATCCCCAGAGACAATGTGAGCATACTAAATGACAGTAAAGCGCAGAAATCATCTGTACAGATGTGTATAGCACAAAAGTCAAAGGTATCCTATACTAACCTGGCCAAACGTAACATAGCCAAACGTAACCCAACAAAATTTATCGTGCCACGACCATAATTGCTGGTCTCTCGAGAGTCGAGCAGAGTACAGTGGAGGACAGTAAAGCGCAGAAAGCCACCAAATAGCAATATATAGCACAAACGTCAAAGATATCCTAACCTAACCAGGCCTAATCTAACCTAGCCGAACGTATAACGACTATACCTAATGTGCCACGACCATTTCTGCTGGCTTTCCCAGAGACAAGCGGAATATGGTAGAGCATAGTAGAGCACAAAGGTCCATGGCTTGACAGTGTATAGCGCGAAAGACAAAGATATCCTAACCTAAACGACACTTACCTAACCTAGCCAAGCGTAACCTAACACAATCGGACGTGCCGCGACCACCATTTCTGGCATGCACAGCGCCATGCAGTGCATATTAGGGCACAGTAAAGCGCCGAAATCCATCAAACAGCAGTGTTTAGCCCAAAAGTCGAAGCTGCCCTACACTAACCTAACCAAACGTAAACTAACCGAGCTCAGGATAGCTCAACATATCGTGCAAAGACCACTAATGCTGCCCCCCCCCCTGTGACAAGCAGAGAAATTACAGCGCAGTAGAGCGCAGAAATCCGCCGAAGGGCAGTGTACAGCACACAAGTCTAAGCTACAATGTCCTAACCTATCCAAACGTAATACAACCCATCCGAACGTGCCAGGACCGTTACTGCTGGCGATCACAGGGGCAAGCAGAGGCTTGTAGCGCAATGCAGAGCGCAGATATCGACCGATTAGCAATACATATCACAAAAGCCAAAGCTATCCTCTCCTGACCTAACCAAATGTATCATATCCATATGCAACGTACCTCAGCCTAACGTGCCAGAAGCGTTAGAACTGACGTCCGCATAGCCAAGCTGAGTATACTGGGGCTCAGTAGAGCACAGAATTCAACTGAAAAGCCGCGCATGGCACAGATGCCAATGCCATCCTTACCAGCCTTAACATACCCTAACTTAACCAAACGTAACCTAACAAAGCAAATCGTGCCACGACAGCCATTGCTGGCCTCCCCAGAATCGAGTAAATTACAGTAGAGCAACGAGGACCGCATAATCCCTCCGAATAGCAGTGTGTAGCACAAAAGTCAAAGCCATCTTGTCCTAACCTGATCAAGCGTAGTGTAACCAATCGTGTGCAAACTAATCCTACCTAGCCGAGGCCACTGCCACTGCCGTCCTCATAGCCAAGCAGGACGTATTACAGGAGAATAGAGCGCAGGAATACATATAATCGCATTGCATAGCACAATAGTCGAAGCGGCACTAAGGCAACGTAACCAAACGTAACATAACCAAACGTAACCCAACACAACCTGTCGTGCCACGGCCGTCATTGCTGTCCTCCACAGAGCCGAGGAGAGTATAGTAGAGCAACGAAGATCGAAGTAATCCACCAAATAAGAGTGTTTAGCACAAAAATCGGACTCACCCTGTCCCATCCACACCAAACGTAACATAGCCAAAGGTAACCTAACAAAACCTGACATGCCTAGACCACTACTGCTGGCCTCCCCATCGCCAAGCAGAACCTATTAGCGGAGGGTGGAGCACAGGAATCGATAGAATGCCAGTGAGTAGCAGAAAGGTCAAAGATATGCAGACCTAGTGAATGCCAACATAACCTAACCATACGCAACATAACTATACCTAACGAGTCGCGGCCACTATTTCTGGCATACCCAGAGCAAAGCAGGGCATATTAGAGCACAGCAGAGGGCAGGAATTTTTCGAATAGCTGTGCGCAGCACGAAAGTCAAAACTATCCTAACAAAACTTAACATATCCTGGCCTAGCCAAGCGTAATATATCTCTACCTGACGTGCCACGACCGCTATTGCTTGCGTCCCGAGAGTCGAGGAGAGCATAGTAGAGCATTGTAGGGAGCAGGCATGCACCGAATAGATGTGTGTGGCACAAAAGTCGAAGCCCTACTATCCCAAACTAACCAAGCGTCAAATAACCGAACGCAACATAACTCTGCCTAATCTGCCGAGACCACTACGGCTGGTGCCCCTATAGCCGATTTGAATATACTAGAGAACAGTGGAGTGCGAAAGCCCACCGAATAGCGATGTATTGAAGAGAAGTCAAAGAAACCGTGACCTAACCTGACTTATCATAAGCTAACGAAACGTAAATTAAGTAAACCTAACGAGACGAGCCTACAAATTCTGGTCCCCCCATCGTCAAGGGGAACATGCTGGAGGACTGCAGATAGCAGGAGTCCATAGAATGGCATTGATCAGCAGAAATGTCAAGGTTATTGTAACACAGCCCTGGCTAACCTAACCTAACCGAACGTAACCTAACACAACCTAACGTGCCGAGGCCACTATCGCTGCCCTCCTCGCCGCAAAACAACATGTTATAGGAGACTAGAGCTCAGAAATCTATAGAATCTCAATGCATAGCACAAGAGTTGATGCTATCCCATCCTAACGTATCCAAACTTAACGTACCCTAACGTGGCCTAGCTGAAATTAACGCGCCGAATGCACTATTGCTTGCATCTCCAGAGCCAAGCAGGTCATACTAGAGGAAACGAGAACGCGCTTATACACCGCATTACAGTTTACAGCACAAAAGTCAAAGATACCCTAACCTGGCCCAACCAAACGTAACAACCAAACGTAGCATAACTGAACCTAACGTACCAAGACCACTATTGCTTTCCTCCGCGCCGTGCAGCAGAGCGTATCAGAGGTGAGTAGAGTGCAGAAGTCCATTAAACGGCAGTGTATAGCACGAAAGTCGAAGATATCCTAACCAAACCCAGACAAACGTAACCTAGACAGAAGTAGCCTAAGACAAACTAACGCGCGGCCGCCACATTTCCTGGCCGCCCCAGAGCAAAGCAGGAAACATTAGGTCACAGTGG
The DNA here is from genome assembly GCF_001483705.2 of Eufriesea mexicana. Lineage (NCBI taxonomy): Eukaryota > Metazoa > Arthropoda > Insecta > Hymenoptera > Apidae > Eufriesea > Eufriesea mexicana. Next base: position 300,790 of record NW_016908527.1, on the reverse strand, counting down.
CGCGCAGGAGTTCATCGAATATCAGTTTATTGCACAAAATCCAAAGCCATTCTGTCCAAACCTGACATAACCTACCCTTACCAAGCAAAGGATAACTAACACTTGTGGGCTGAGACCTCTATTGCTGGCATCCCCAGAGCAAGCAGGACACATTAGAGCACAGTAGAGCGCAGAAATCCGCCGAATAGCGGTGTATAGCACAAAAGTCAAAGCCATCCTAAACAAACCAAACCTACCCAAACCTAACCGAACGTAACCTAACTCAACCTATCGTGGCGTGACCACTATTGCTGGCTTCTAGAGGGTCGAGCAGAGTATGATAAAGCAGCGTAGAGCGCAGAAATCCACCGAATAGAAGTGTACAGCACAAAAGTCGTAGATGTCCTCTTCTAACCTAACCAAATGTAACATAAATATACACAACGTACCACTGCCTAACGTGCGGAGACCACTACAACCGGCCTCCACATATCCAAGCAAAATATACTAGACCTCAGTAGACCGTAGGAATCAGCAGCATAGCAGTTTAGAGCACAAAAGTCGAAACCATCCTATTCGAACTTATCCCAACCCAAGCAAATCAGACGTAGCATAGTTGAACCAAACTTGCCGAGACCACTGCTGCTGGTCTCCCAGAGACAAGCAGGACATGTTAGAGCACAGTAGAACGCAGGAATCCACCGAAGAGCAGTCTACAGCGCAAAAGTCAAACCTACCCTATCCTAAACTAACCAAACCTAACCGATCCAAGCGTAATGAAGCACAGCATAACGTACAGCGACCACTATTGCTGGCCCTACTTGGTTATGCAGAGCATATTAGAGGAGAGTAAGGCGAAGGTGTCCCTAGAATCGCAGCGTATACTAGAAGAATCAAAGCTGTCCGAACCTTACCCATGCTAACATAAAGTAACCAATTGTATCCGAGCTCAACCTAACATGCAGCGGCCACTATTTCCGGCCCCTCCAGAGCAAAGCAGAGCAGATTAGAGCACAGTAGATCGGAGAAATTCACCGAAAAGCTCTATGTAGCACAAAAATCAAAGGTACCCTGCCCATGCCTAAAAAAACGTAGCACTATCAAACGTAAACAAACTTAAGCAAACGTGCCGCCAGGGCCATTACTGGTCTCCGCAGAGCCAAGCAGAACATACTAGAGCACGGTAGAGAGCACAAACCCACCGAACAACAGTTTACACCACGAAAGTCGAAGCCATCCTACCCTAACCCAAACAAAGATGCCCTAACCAAACGTAGGGTATCTGAACCCGACGCGTCGAGGCAACTATTACTGTCCTCCCCAGGGTCGAGCAGAGAGTAGTAGAGCGCAGTAGGCTGCAGGAATCCATCGAATAACAGTGTATACCACGAAAGTCTGAGCTATCTACACCAATCTCAAATAAACGTAACCAACCCAAACGTAGCATAATTAAACCTAACGCGCCGAGACCACTATTTCTGGCCATCCCAGGGTCGAGCAGAGTATAGTAGAGCACACTAGAGCCCTGCAGTCCATAGATTAGCAGTGTAGTGAACAGAAGCCAATGCATGGCCCCCTGCGGAGCCAAGCGGAATATACAAGAGCACAGCAGGGCGCAGAAAGCCAACGCATTCCTGATTATATCAGAAAAGTCAAAGATATCCTGACCAAACCCAACCTAACTTAATCTAGCCGAACGTAACTTAACCCAAAACAACGTGCCTAGGCCACGATTGCTGATATGCCCAGGGTCAAGCGGATGCTAGTAGAGCAACGCAAGGCGCAGATATCGACCGAATATCGGTGCATAGCACAAAAGTCAATGCTATCCCGTCTTAATTTAACCAAACGTAACATAAATAAATGTAATCAATCTAAATCTAACGTGCCGAGGCCACTATTGGTGTCCTTCCTATAGACGAGCAGGGCATAGTAGAGAAATGTAGAGCGCAGGAATCCACCGGAAGGCAGTTTTCTTCACAAAAGGCAATGCTAACCTCTCGTTAACTATCCAAACGTAACATATCCAAACGTAACTTGACTGAACATATCGCGGCATGGCCACTGTTGCCGGCCTCCCCAGAGTCAGGCAGATTGTAGTAGAGCACAGTAGAGAGTGCAGATGTTCACGGAACAGCAATGTGTACCACGAAAGCCAAAGCTGCCCATACCTAACCCAAACCCACTTAATCCAACCAAACACAGCCAAACTCAGACTAACGTGGCGTTACGACAATTGCAGGCCAAACCGGCGTCAGGGAGAGCATATTAAAGCACAGTAGAGAGCAGAAACCCGCGGAATGGCAGTGTATAATACAAGAGCACAAGACATCCTAATAGAATTTACCATAATCTAACCAAACCGAACGTAGCATAGCTGCACAAACGTGCCACGACCTCTATTGCTGGCGTTTCCAGAGACATGCAGAACATATTTGAGCACAGTGGAGCGCAGAAATATACCACATCGCAGTGTATATCTCCAAAGGGGTAGATGTCCGAACATAACCTGTTCTAACCTAACTTAACCGAACGTAGCCTAACTCAACAAGCGGTGGCGAGACTACAATTGCTGGCCCCCGTAGAGCCAATCAGACCATATTGGAGCTATGTATAGCGCAGAAATCTACCGAACAGCGGTGTATAGCACAAAAGTCAGAGCTACCCTGTCCTAACATAACCAGGCGTAACATAAACGCACGTAATCAATCTCAAACTAACGTGCATAGACAACTATTACTGGTCCGCCCAGAGGCAACGAAAACATACTAGAACACAGCAGAGGGCTGAGGTACACCGAAAAACAGTGTATACCACTTAAGTCATAGCTAGCCATAGCTAACCCAGACCAACGTAGCCCAACCAACCGTAGACTAACTCCACCTAACGTGCCGATACCACTATTACTGGCCTCCCCATAGACGAGCAAAGCGTAGTAGAGCAATGTAGAGCTCATATTTCAACCGGATGGTACTGTATATTACAAAAGTCAATGCTAACCTCTCCTAACTTATCCAAACGTAGCACAACCAAAAGTAGCTTATCTGAACATATTGCGTCACGGCCACTGTTGCTGTCCTCACAAGATTCAGGAAGATTATAGTAGATCACAGCGGAGCGCAGAAACCCACCGAATAGCAGTGTGTACCACGAAAGTCAAAGCTACCCATACCTAACCCAAACCTGCGTAACGCAATCGAACGTAGCCTAGCTCAGACGTACGTGCCGACACCACCATTGGTGGCATCCCCAAAGACGAGCAGAGTATTGTAGAGCAATGTAAAGAGCAGAAATTCATCGAATAGCTGTGTGTAGCACAAACATCATAGATATCCTATCCTGACCGTACCAAGGCTGACATAACCAAACCTAGCCTAACTCAACATAACGTGCCTAGACTAGCATTGCTGTCATCCCCAGAGACAATGTGAGCATACTAAATGACAGTAAAGCGCAGAAATCATCTGTACAGATGTGTATAGCACAAAAGTCAAAGGTATCCTATACTAACCTGGCCAAACGTAACATAGCCAAACGTAACCCAACAAAATTTATCGTGCCACGACCATAATTGCTGGTCTCTCGAGAGTCGAGCAGAGTACAGTGGAGGACAGTAAAGCGCAGAAAGCCACCAAATAGCAATATATAGCACAAACGTCAAAGATATCCTAACCTAACCAGGCCTAATCTAACCTAGCCGAACGTATAACGACTATACCTAATGTGCCACGACCATTTCTGCTGGCTTTCCCAGAGACAAGCGGAATATGGTAGAGCATAGTAGAGCACAAAGGTCCATGGCTTGACAGTGTATAGCGCGAAAGACAAAGATATCCTAACCTAAACGACACTTACCTAACCTAGCCAAGCGTAACCTAACACAATCGGACGTGCCGCGACCACCATTTCTGGCATGCACAGCGCCATGCAGTGCATATTAGGGCACAGTAAAGCGCCGAAATCCATCAAACAGCAGTGTTTAGCCCAAAAGTCGAAGCTGCCCTACACTAACCTAACCAAACGTAAACTAACCGAGCTCAGGATAGCTCAACATATCGTGCAAAGACCACTAATGCTGCCCCCCCCCCTGTGACAAGCAGAGAAATTACAGCGCAGTAGAGCGCAGAAATCCGCCGAAGGGCAGTGTACAGCACACAAGTCTAAGCTACAATGTCCTAACCTATCCAAACGTAATACAACCCATCCGAACGTGCCAGGACCGTTACTGCTGGCGATCACAGGGGCAAGCAGAGGCTTGTAGCGCAATGCAGAGCGCAGATATCGACCGATTAGCAATACATATCACAAAAGCCAAAGCTATCCTCTCCTGACCTAACCAAATGTATCATATCCATATGCAACGTACCTCAGCCTAACGTGCCAGAAGCGTTAGAACTGACGTCCGCATAGCCAAGCTGAGTATACTGGGGCTCAGTAGAGCACAGAATTCAACTGAAAAGCCGCGCATGGCACAGATGCCAATGCCATCCTTACCAGCCTTAACATACCCTAACTTAACCAAACGTAACCTAACAAAGCAAATCGTGCCACGACAGCCATTGCTGGCCTCCCCAGAATCGAGTAAATTACAGTAGAGCAACGAGGACCGCATAATCCCTCCGAATAGCAGTGTGTAGCACAAAAGTCAAAGCCATCTTGTCCTAACCTGATCAAGCGTAGTGTAACCAATCGTGTGCAAACTAATCCTACCTAGCCGAGGCCACTGCCACTGCCGTCCTCATAGCCAAGCAGGACGTATTACAGGAGAATAGAGCGCAGGAATACATATAATCGCATTGCATAGCACAATAGTCGAAGCGGCACTAAGGCAACGTAACCAAACGTAACATAACCAAACGTAACCCAACACAACCTGTCGTGCCACGGCCGTCATTGCTGTCCTCCACAGAGCCGAGGAGAGTATAGTAGAGCAACGAAGATCGAAGTAATCCACCAAATAAGAGTGTTTAGCACAAAAATCGGACTCACCCTGTCCCATCCACACCAAACGTAACATAGCCAAAGGTAACCTAACAAAACCTGACATGCCTAGACCACTACTGCTGGCCTCCCCATCGCCAAGCAGAACCTATTAGCGGAGGGTGGAGCACAGGAATCGATAGAATGCCAGTGAGTAGCAGAAAGGTCAAAGATATGCAGACCTAGTGAATGCCAACATAACCTAACCATACGCAACATAACTATACCTAACGAGTCGCGGCCACTATTTCTGGCATACCCAGAGCAAAGCAGGGCATATTAGAGCACAGCAGAGGGCAGGAATTTTTCGAATAGCTGTGCGCAGCACGAAAGTCAAAACTATCCTAACAAAACTTAACATATCCTGGCCTAGCCAAGCGTAATATATCTCTACCTGACGTGCCACGACCGCTATTGCTTGCGTCCCGAGAGTCGAGGAGAGCATAGTAGAGCATTGTAGGGAGCAGGCATGCACCGAATAGATGTGTGTGGCACAAAAGTCGAAGCCCTACTATCCCAAACTAACCAAGCGTCAAATAACCGAACGCAACATAACTCTGCCTAATCTGCCGAGACCACTACGGCTGGTGCCCCTATAGCCGATTTGAATATACTAGAGAACAGTGGAGTGCGAAAGCCCACCGAATAGCGATGTATTGAAGAGAAGTCAAAGAAACCGTGACCTAACCTGACTTATCATAAGCTAACGAAACGTAAATTAAGTAAACCTAACGAGACGAGCCTACAAATTCTGGTCCCCCCATCGTCAAGGGGAACATGCTGGAGGACTGCAGATAGCAGGAGTCCATAGAATGGCATTGATCAGCAGAAATGTCAAGGTTATTGTAACACAGCCCTGGCTAACCTAACCTAACCGAACGTAACCTAACACAACCTAACGTGCCGAGGCCACTATCGCTGCCCTCCTCGCCGCAAAACAACATGTTATAGGAGACTAGAGCTCAGAAATCTATAGAATCTCAATGCATAGCACAAGAGTTGATGCTATCCCATCCTAACGTATCCAAACTTAACGTACCCTAACGTGGCCTAGCTGAAATTAACGCGCCGAATGCACTATTGCTTGCATCTCCAGAGCCAAGCAGGTCATACTAGAGGAAACGAGAACGCGCTTATACACCGCATTACAGTTTACAGCACAAAAGTCAAAGATACCCTAACCTGGCCCAACCAAACGTAACAACCAAACGTAGCATAACTGAACCTAACGTACCAAGACCACTATTGCTTTCCTCCGCGCCGTGCAGCAGAGCGTATCAGAGGTGAGTAGAGTGCAGAAGTCCATTAAACGGCAGTGTATAGCACGAAAGTCGAAGATATCCTAACCAAACCCAGACAAACGTAACCTAGACAGAAGTAGCCTAAGACAAACTAACGCGCGGCCGCCACATTTCCTGGCCGCCCCAGAGCAAAGCAGGAAACATTAGGTCACAGTGGCGCGCAGGAGTTCATCGAATATCAGTTTATTGCACAAAATCCAAAGCCATTCTGTCCAAACCTGACATAACCTACCCTTACCAAGCAAAGGATAACTAACACTTGTGGGCTGAGACCTCTATTGCTGGCATCCCCAGAGCAAGCAGGACACATTAGAGCACAGTAGAGCGCAGAAATCCGCCGAATAGCGGTGTATAGCACAAAAGTCAAAGCCATCCTAAACAAACCAAACCTACCCAAACCTAACCGAACGTAACCTAACTCAACCTATCGTGGCGTGACCACTATTGCTGGCTTCTAGAGGGTCGAGCAGAGTATGATAAAGCAGCGTAGAGCGCAGAAATCCACCGAATAGAAGTGTACAGCACAAAAGTCGTAGATGTCCTCTTCTAACCTAACCAAATGTAACATAAATATACACAACGTACCACTGCCTAACGTGCGGAGACCACTACAACCGGCCTCCACATATCCAAGCAAAATATACTAGACCTCAGTAGACCGTAGGAATCAGCAGCATAGCAGTTTAGAGCACAAAAGTCGAAACCATCCTATTCGAACTTATCCCAACCCAAGCAAATCAGACGTAGCATAGTTGAACCAAACTTGCCGAGACCACTGCTGCTGGTCTCCCAGAGACAAGCAGGACATGTTAGAGCACAGTAGAACGCAGGAATCCACCGAAGAGCAGTCTACAGCGCAAAAGTCAAACCTACCCTATCCTAAACTAACCAAACCTAACCGATCCAAGCGTAATGAAGCACAGCATAACGTACAGCGACCACTATTGCTGGCCCTACTTGGTTATGCAGAGCATATTAGAGGAGAGTAAGGCGAAGGTGTCCCTAGAATCGCAGCGTATACTAGAAGAATCAAAGCTGTCCGAACCTTACCCATGCTAACATAAAGTAACCAATTGTATCCGAGCTCAACCTAACATGCAGCGGCCACTATTTCCGGCCCCTCCAGAGCAAAGCAGAGCAGATTAGAGCACAGTAGATCGGAGAAATTCACCGAAAAGCTCTATGTAGCACAAAAATCAAAGGTACCCTGCCCATGCCTAAAAAAACGTAGCACTATCAAACGTAAACAAACTTAAGCAAACGTGCCGCCAGGGCCATTACTGGTCTCCGCAGAGCCAAGCAGAACATACTAGAGCACGGTAGAGAGCACAAACCCACCGAACAACAGTTTACACCACGAAAGTCGAAGCCATCCTACCCTAACCCAAACAAAGATGCCCTAACCAAACGTAGGGTATCTGAACCCGACGCGTCGAGGCAACTATTACTGTCCTCCCCAGGGTCGAGCAGAGAGTAGTAGAGCGCAGTAGGCTGCAGGAATCCATCGAATAACAGTGTATACCACGAAAGTCTGAGCTATCTACACCAATCTCAAATAAACGTAACCAACCCAAACGTAGCATAATTAAACCTAACGCGCCGAGACCACTATTTCTGGCCATCCCAGGGTCGAGCAGAGTATAGTAGAGCACACTAGAGCCCTGCAGTCCATAGATTAGCAGTGTAGTGAACAGAAGCCAATGCAATCGTGTCCTAATCTAACCATACGTATCGTAACTAAACGTATCCCAACTCAAAATAATGTGACTAGAACACTACTGCTTGGCTTCCCAGAGGCAAGCAGAATATGCTACAGCAGAGTAGAGCGCAGAAATCGAGCGCATTGCAGTGAATAGCACAGAAGCCAAAGCCATCATAGCCAAACCTAACCCAACATATCCTAACCAAACGTTACCTAACTCAACCGATCGTGGCACGACCACCATTCGTGGCCACTCTACGTCCGTGCAGAGTATAGTAGAGTAATTTAGAGCCCAGAAATCCACCGAATAGCAGTGTATTGCGCAAAAGTCACAGTTACACTATCCTACCCAAGCAAAACGTAGCATAGCCAAGAACAACATAATCCAACCTAACGTACCGAGACCATTATTGCTGGCCTCACCAGTGCCAAGCGGAATATACCGGAGCTCACTAAAGCGCTGAGTTCCAACGAGTAGCAGTGTATACCGCGAAAGTCAAAGGCGTGCACACCTCGCCCTGGAAAACATAACATACCGAAACGGAGCCTAACCCAACATAAGGGCCGTGACCACCATTGCTGGCAGCGTCAGAGCCGCACATGGCGCATGATAGCACAGTAGATGGCACAAATACTCTGAATATCAGTGTAAAGCATAGAAGTCAAAGCTACCCTCACCTAACCCTTCCGAACCCAACCTAACCAAACGTAACCTAATCCAACGTAACGTACCGCGATCATTTCTGCTGGCTTTCCCAGAGACAAGCGGAATATGGTAGAGCATAGTAGAGCACAAAGGTCCATGGCTTGACAGTGTATAGCGCGAAAGACAAAGATATCCTAACCTAAACGACACTTACCTAACCTAGCCAAGCGTAACCTAACACAATCGGACGTGCCGCGACCACCATTTCTGGCATGCACAGCGCCATGCAGTGCATATTAGGGCACAGTAAAGCGCCGAAATCCATCAAACAGCAGTGTTTAGCCCAAAAGTCGAAGCTGCCCTACACTAACCTAACCAAACGTAAACTAACCGAGCTCAGGATAGCTCAACATATCGTGCAAAGACCACTAATGCTGGCCCCCCCCCCTGTGACAAGCAGAGAAATTACAGCGCAGTAGAGCGCAGAAATCCGCCGAAGGGCAGTGTACAGCACACAAGTCTAAGCTACAATGTCCTAACCTATCCAAACGTAATACAACCCATCCGAACGTGCCAGGACCGTTACTGCTGGCGATCACAGGGGCAAGCAGAGGCTTGTAGCGCAATGCAGAGCGCAGATATCGACCGATTAGCAATACATATCACAAAAGCCAAAGCTATCCTCTCCTGACCTAACCAAATGTATCATATCCATATGCAACGTACCTCAGCCTAACGTGCCAGAAGCGTTAGAACTGACGTCCGCATAGCCAAGCTGAGTATACTGGGGCTCAGTAGAGCACAGAATTCAACTGAAAAGCCGTACGTGGCACAGATGCCAATGCCATCCTTACCAGCCTTAACATACCCTAACTTAACCAAACGTAACCTAACAAAGCAAATCGTGCCACGACAGCCATTGCTGGCCTCCCCAGAATCGAGTAAATTACAGTAGAGCAACGAGGACCGCATAATCCCTCCGAATAGCAGTGTGTAGCACAAAAGTCAAAGCCATCTTGTCCTAACCTGATCAAGCGTAGTGTAACCAATCGTGTGCAAACTAATCCTACCTAGCCGAGGCCACTGCCACTGCCGTCCTCATAGCCAAGCAGGACGTATTACAGGAGAATAGAGCGCAGGAATACATATAATCGCATTGCATAGCACAATAGTCGAAGCGGCACTAAGGCAACGTAACCAAACGTAACTTAACCAAACGTAACCCAACACAACCTGTCGTGCCACGGCCGTCATTGCTGTCCTCCACAGAGCCGAGGAGAGTATAGTAGAGCAACGAAGATCGAAGTAATCCACCAAATAAGAGTGTTTAGCACAAAAATCGGACTCACCCTGTCCCATCCACACCAAACGTAACATAGCCAAAGGTAACCTAACAAAACCTGACATGCCTAGACCACTACTGCTGGCCTCCCCATCGCCAAGCAGAACCTATTAGCGGAGGGTGGAGCACAGGAATCGATAGAATGCCAGTGAGTAGCAGAAAGGTCAAAGATATGCAGACCTAGTGAATGCCAACATAACCTAACCATACGCAACATAACTATACCTAACGAGTCGCGGCCACTATTTCTGGCATACCCAGAGCAAAGCAGGGCATATTAGAGCACAGCAGAGGGCAGGAATTTTTCGAATAGCTGTGCGCAGCACGAAAGTCAAAACTATCCTAACAAAACTTAACATATCCTGGCCTAGCCAAGCGTAATATATCTCTACCTGACGTGCCACGACCGCTATTGCTTGCGTCCCGAGAGTCGAGGAGAGCATAGTAGAGCATTGTAGGGAGCAGGCATGCACCGAATAGATGTGTGTGGCACAAAAGTCGAAGCCCTACTATCCCAAACTAACCAAGCGTCAAATAACCGAACGCAACATAACTCTGCCTAATCTGCCGAGACCACTACGGCTGGTGCCCCTATAGCCGATTTGAATATACTAGAGAACAGTGGAGTGCGAAAGCCCACCGAATAGCGATGTATTGAAGAGAAGTCAAAGAAACCGTGACCTAACCTGACTTATCATAAGCTAACGAAACGTAAATTAAGTAAACCTAACGAGACGAGCCTACAAATTCTGGTCCCCCCATCGTCAAGGGGAACATGCTGGAGGACTGCAGATAGCAGGAGTCCATAGAATGGCATTGATCAGCAGAAATGTCAAGGTTATTGTAACACAGCCCTGGCTAACCTAACCTAACCGAACGTAACCTAACACAACCTAACGTGCCGAGGCCACTATCGCTGCCCTCCTCGCCGCAAAACAACATGTTATAGGAGACTAGAGCTCAGAAATCTATAGAATCTCAATGCATAGCACAAGAGTTGATGCTATCCCATCCTAACGTATCCAAACTTAACGTACCCTAACGTGGCCTAGCTGAAATTAACGCGCCGAATGCACTATTGCTTGCATCTCCAGAGCCAAGCAGGTCATACTAGAGGAAACGAGAACGCGCTTATACACCGCATTACAGTTTACAGCACAAAAGTCAAAGATACCCTAACCTGGCCCAACCAAACGTAACAACCAAACGTAGCATAACTGAACCTAACGTACCAAGACCACTATTGCTTTCCTCCGCGCCGTGCAGCAGAGCGTATCAGAGGTGAGTAGAGTGCAGAAGTCCATTAAACGGCAGTGTATAGCACGAAAGTCGAAGATATCCTAACCAAACCCAGACAAACGTAACCTAGACAGAAGTAGCCTAAGACAAACTAACGCGCGGCCGCCACATTTCCTGGCCGCCCCAGAGCAAAGCAGGAAACATTAGGTCACAGTGGCGCGCAGGAGTTCATCGAATATCAGTTTATTGCACAAAATCCAAAGCCATTCTGTCCAAACCTGACATAACCTACCCTTACCAAGCAAAGGATAACTAACACTTGTGGGCTGAGACCTCTATTGCTGGCATCCCCAGAGCAAGCAGGACACATTAGAGCACAGTAGAGCGCAGAAATCCGCCGAATAGCGGTGTATAGCACAAAAGTCAAAGCCATCCTAAACAAACCAAACCTACCCAAACCTAACCGAACGTAACCTAACTCAACCTATCGTGGCGTGACCACTATTGCTGGCTTCTAGAGGGTCGAGCAGAGTATGATAAAGCAGCGTAGAGCGCAGAAATCCACCGAATAGAAGTGTACAGCACAAAAGTCGTAGATGTCCTCTTCTAACCTAACCAAATGTAACATAAATATACACAACGTACCACTGCCTAACGTGCGGAGACCACTACAACCGGCCTCCACATATCCAAGCAAAATATACTAGACCTCAGTAGACCGTAGGAATCAGCAGCATAGCAGTTTAGAGCACAAAAGTCGAAACCATCCTATTCGAACTTATCCCAACCCAAGCAAATCAGACGTAGCATAGTTGAACCAAACTTGCCGAGACCACTGCTGCTGGTCTCCCAGAGACAAGCAGGACATGTTAGAGCACAGTAGAACGCAGGAATCCACCGAAGAGCAGTCTACAGCGCAAAAGTCAAACCTACCCTATCCTAAACTAACCAAACCTAACCGATCCAAGCGTAATGAAGCACAGCATAACGTACAGCGACCACTATTGCTGGCCCTACTTGGTTATGCAGAGCATATTAGAGGAGAGTAAGGCGAAGGTGTCCCTAGAATCGCAGCGTATACTAGAAGAATCAAAGCTGTCCGAACCTTACCCATGCTAACATAAAGTAACCAATTGTATCCGAGCTCAACCTAACATGCAGCGGCCACTATTTCCGGCCCCTCCAGAGCAAAGCAGAGCAGATTAGAGCACAGTAGATCGGAGAAATTCACCGAAAAGCTCTATGTAGCACAAAAATCAAAGGTACCCTGCCCATGCCTAAAAAAACGTAGCACTATCAAACGTAAACAAACTTAAGCAAACGTGCCGCCAGGGCCATTACTGGTCTCCGCAGAGCCAAGCAGAACATACTAGAGCACGGTAGAGAGCACAAACCCACCGAACAACAGTTTACACCACGAAAGTCGAAGCCATCCTACCCTAACCCAAACAAAGATGCCCTAACCAAACGTAGGGTATCTGAACCCGACGCGTCGAGGCAACTATTACTGTCCTCCCCAGGGTCGAGCAGAGAGTAGTAGAGCGCAGTAGGCTGCAGGAATCCATCGAATAACAGTGTATACCACGAAAGTCTGAGCTATCTACACCAATCTCAAATAAACGTAACCAACCCAAACGTAGCATAATTAAACCTAACGCGCCGAGACCACTATTTCTGGCCATCCCAGGGTCGAGCAGAGTATAGTAGAGCACACTAGAGCCCTGCAGTCCATAGATTAGCAGTGTAGTGAACAGAAGCCAATGCAATCGTGTCCTAATCTAACCATACGTATCGTAACTAAACGTATCCCAACTCAAAATAATGTGACTAGAACACTACTGCTTGGCTTCCCAGAGGCAAGCAGAATATGCTACAGCAGAGTAGAGCGCAGAAATCGAGCGCATTGCAGTGAATAGCACAGAAGCCAAAGCCATCATAGCCAAACCTAACCCAACATATCCTAACCAAACGTTACCTAACTCAACCGATCGTGGCACGACCACCATTCGTGGCCACTCTACGTCCGTGCAGAGTATAGTAGAGTAATTTAGAGCCCAGAAATCCACCGAATAGCAGTGTATTGCGCAAAAGTCACAGTTACACTATCCTACCCAAGCAAAACGTAGCATAGCCAAGAACAACATAATCCAACCTAACGTACCGAGACCATTATTGCTGGCCTCACCAGTGCCAAGCGGAATATACCGGAGCTCACTAAAGCGCTGAGTTCCAACGAGTAGCAGTGTATACCGCGAAAGTCAAAGGCGTGCACACCTCGCCCTGGAAAACATAACATACCGAAACGGAGCCTAACCCAACATAAGGGCCGTGACCACCATTGCTGGCAGCGTCAGAGCCGCACATGGCGCATGATAGCACAGTAGATGGCACAAATACTCTGAATATCAGTGTAAAGCATAGAAGTCAAAGCTACCCTCACCTAACCCTTCCGAACCCAACCTAACCAAACGTAACCTAATCCAACGTAACGTACCGCGATCAGAATTGCAGATCACCATAGAGTCAAGCAGAAGTTATTATAGGAGAGTGCAGCGCAGGAATGCATAGAACCTCAGTGCATACCAGAACGTTCGAAGCTATGCTCTACAAACCTAACAAATCGTAACATACACAAACGTAGACTAAGACAATCTAAGGAGTCGCGACTGAAATGCTGGCTTTCTCAGAATCGCCCAGCGCATAGGAGAGCACAGAAGACCACCAAATGGCAGTGTAAACCACGAAAGCCAAGCACTCAAATGCCAACCCAAACAGACATAACCAAGCCAAGCTTTGGCTAACTCAGCCTAACGTGCCGATACCATTATCTCTGACCTCCACAGAGCCGAGCATAGCGTGTTAGAGCGCACCAGAGCGCAGATGTCCACCGAAAAACATCTATACAGATTAAAATTTGTATAGCTACCCTTGCCTAACCCCACCAAACGTGACAAAGCCAAACGTAAACCAACCCGATCTAACGCGCCTACACCACCATTGATGTCTTCCACAGAGCAAACCAGAATATACTAGATCACAGTAGATCGCAGAAATCCGCCGAATATCAGTGTATAGCATAAAACTCAAAGATATACAAACCTACTCTGACCTAACCTAACTAACAAAACGTAGCCACACCCAACATAACGTGCCGCGACTACAATTGCCGGCATCACAGGGAGCGCAGGTTAGAGCAGAGCACAGTAGAGGGGCTGGAATCCACCGAATAACGTGTATAGCACGATAGTGGAGACTATGGTAGCCAAACTTAACATAACCTAACGTAAACAAACGTAACTTAACACAACCTAACGTGACACGACCACTACTGCTAGCCTCCCGAGAGTCGGGCAGAGAATATCAGATCACGGTAGAGGAATGGAGTTCAACGAATGCCAGTGTATAGCGAAAAACTCAACCAAACAAGACACAACATAACCTAACCAAACGTAGAATACATACTCTTAACGTGCCGAGACCACTATCGCAGGCCTCCCCAGAGCCAGGCTGAACATATTTGTGTACATTAGAGCGCAGGAACCCACTATATAAAAGTGTTGAGCACAAAAGTCAAAGCTATTCTGTCCCAACCATAACAAAGTTACCTTAACCAAACGCAACATAACTCTGACCAACGTGCCGAGGCCATTACTGCTGGCCTCCCTACAGCCAAGCGGAATATACCAGAGCACAGCAGAGCGCAGAAAGCTATCAAATAGCAGTGTATAGCACAATGGTGAAAGATATCCTGATCCAATCTGAACTAACCTAACCTGTCCAAACGTAGAATAGCTAAATCAAACGAGGCGAGGCCTCCAGTGCCGTCCATCCCAGGGTCAAGCGGAACATATTGGAGAAAAAGAGCGCAGAAATCCACCGATTAGCGGTTAGTGACACAAAAGTCAGAGCCATTACAACCAAACGTCACCTAACCTAACCTAAACAAACGTGAACTAACTCAACCTATCGTGCCCACACCACTACTGCTGGCCTCTCCGCGGGCAAGCAGATTACTCTAGAGCATTGCAGAGCGCAGAAATCTGCCGCATTGGGGTGCAAGGCAGAAAAGTGGAAGGTACCCTAACCAAGCGTGACCTTACCTAACCAAACCAAACCAAACGTAACCATTCCACTTCTAATTAGCCTAGCCCACTGCTGCTGGCCTCCCCTTCGTCAAGCAGGGAATATCAGAGGAGAGCGGCGCGCAAATGTCCATAGGACCGTAGCGTATGGCTCCAAAGTCAAAGATATCCAAACCTGACCAAAACAAACGTAACCCAACAAAGCCTAACCAGCCGCGGCCACTATTTCTGGAATTCCCAGAGCACGGCAGGTCATATTAGATCACAGTAAAGCGCAGAAACCCACCGATAGCAGTGTGCGGCAGAAAAGTCAAAGCTATCCTGTCCCATCCTAACCAAGCTTAACATAGCCAAACATAACCCAACTCAACCAAACGCGCCCAGACCGCCATTGCTGACGTCGCCACAGAAAAGCAGGACATACGAGAGCACAGAAGAGCAGAAACCCGCCGCAATGAAGTGCAAGGCACACAGGCCAAAGATACCCCAACCAAACATGGCATGCCCATACCTAGACAAACGAAGCCTAACTCAACCTAACGTGAAGTGGCCACTTCTGCTGGCATCCCCAGAGCCAAGCAGAGCATAAGCTGAGCACAGTAGAGCACCGAAATCCCCCGAATAGCAGTGCGTAGCAGCGGAATCCGAGCGTTCTTATCCTAAGCTATACATACGTGACCAAACCAAACGCAGCTTAACCTTAACTGCCGTGCCGAGAAAACAATTGCAGGCCTCCCCACCACCAAGCAGACCATATTAGAGCGTAGTAGGGCTCAGAAGTCCACCGAATAGCAGAGTATAGCACAAAAGTCAAAGCTATCCTATCCTAACCGATCCAATCGTAATTTAACCGAACGCCACATAACTTAGACTAACGTGCCGAGACCAATACTGCTTGCATCACCATAGCCAAGCAGAATATGCTAGAGCGGAGTAGAGCGCACAAATCCCCGAATAGCAGTGTATAGCACAAAAGTCGGAGACACCCTTTCCCAACATGGCAAAACCTGGCCATGCCGATCGTAACCGAACGTACCGCGTCCGATATTGCTTGCCTCCCAAGAGCCAAGCAGAATATACTAGAGAACGGTAGAGCGCAGCTATCCACCGCATTGAAGTGTCCGGCGCAAAAGTAAAAAATATTCTAACCCAACCTGTCCTGAGCTAGCCAAGCCAAGCGCAGCATTACCTAGCATAGCGCGCCGAGGCAACCATTTCTGGCATCCCAGGAGCCAATCATAGCATATTAGAGCACAGTGGAGCGCAGAAACCTGCCGAATAGTAGTGTAGATCACAAAAGTCAAAGTTATCCTGTCCTAATCCAACCAAGCGTAACACAAACAGACGTGACGTAATACATCATGACGTCCCACGATAGCAATTGCTGGCATCACGGGAGCTACGCAAAGAACAGCAGAGCATTGTAGAAGGCTGAAGTTGCCCGAATGGCTGTCTATAGCACAAAAATCAAAGCTATCCTTGCAAAGCATAACCAAACATAAGGTAGTCAAACGTACCATAAATCAACCTAACGTGCCAGCAGCACCATTCGTGGCGTCCACAGAGAAGTGCAGAGTGTGATACCGCGCGCAAGAGCGCAGACGTCCATAGAATAGCAGTGTGTAGCACAATAGTCAAAGCTACTCTAATCTAACACAACGTATCCTAGCATAACCGGAGGTAATCTAACTCGACCTAACGCGCCGCAACCACCACTGCTGGCCACCCGAGATTCGAGCGAAGTATAGTCGGGCAGTGTAGAGAGCAGGCATCCGCCGGATAGCCGTGCGTACCACAAGAGTCAAAGCTACCCTATGCGAACCAAAGCTAACGTAACAATAATAACCGCAACCTAACACAGGCTAACGTGCCGCGACCGATACTGCTGGCCTCCCCAGATCTATGCGGAATATATTACAGCACCATAGAGCGGAGAGTCACTCCGCATAGAGGGCTATAATGTGAAAGTCAAAGCTATCCTATCCTAACCTTACCAAACGTAAGCTGAACAAACGACATCTATCTCAACCTATCGTGCCGAGACCACAAGCAGAACATGGTAGAGATCAGTACAGCGCTGAAATGCACCGAACAATTGTTTACACCACGAAAGTCGAAGCTATCCAAACCTAAACAGAGCAAACAAACCCTAGCCGTACGTAGAGTGTAGTACAGCAATGAAGAGACCAGAAAACACCCGAATGGCAGTGTATATCGCAGAAGCCGAAGCTGTGCTCTCCTAACCTGGCCAAGCGTAACCTAACCGAACGCTGCGTGACACAAACTAACGTGACGATACCACTATTACTGGCCTCCCCAGCGCCAAGCACAGCACATCAGAGCAGAGTAGAGCTCAGAAATTCAGATTGTATCACTGTATCGAGCAATAGTCAGAGCCGTCCTAACCAAACGTTACCTAACTCAACGTGCTATGCCACGACCGCTATTGCTCGCATCATGGGAGTCGAGCAGAGTTTAGTAGAGTAACGAAGAGCGCAAAAATCCACTGAATGACAGTGTACAGCACTAAGGTCAAAGCTATTAGTTCCTAACCAAGCCAAACGTAACCAGGTCAAACGTAATATAACACAACAAAACGTGCTACCGCTACTGTTGCTGTCCTCCCCAGAGGAAAGCAGACGCTAGTACAGCAATGCAGTGCGCAGATATCGAACGCATAGCAGTGTACAGCACACAAGTCAAAGCCAACCTAGCCATGCTTAACCTAACCTAACCTAACCAAGCGCAACGTATCTGAATCAAACGTGCCACGAACGCAATTGCTGGCCTCGCCGGATTCAAGCAGATGGCAGTAGAGCAACGCAACGCACAGATATCGACGGAATAGCAGAGTACAGTACGAAAGTCAAAGCTACGCTATCATAACCTAGCCAAACGTGACGCAACGAAACCTAACATAACTCTTCCTAATGTGCCAAGACCTCTATTGCTGCCGTCCACAGGGCCAAGGAGAACATATTCAGGAGAGTAGAGCGCAGAAGCCCATAGAATCGCAGTGTATAGCACAATAGTCGAAGCTACCCTATCCTAACGTTGCCAAACGTAACACAGCCGAAGATAGTGCAAATCAACCTAACGAGCCGGGACCACTATTGATTGCCTCCCCAGGGCCAAGCAGAATGTACTACAGCAGAGTAGAGCGCAGTAATCCGCCACATTGCAGTGTGCAGCACAAGTGTCAGAGATATCATATGCTATCCTGTCCTATCCTAACCTAACGTAACGTAGCCTAACTAAACATATCGCGAGAAGAATACTATTTCTGGCCTGCCCAGAGTCAAGCAGAGCAAATTAGAGCAAAGTAAAGCGCATGAATCCACGAAATAGCGTTGTATAGCGTAAAAGTAAAATCTATCCTATCATGACCAAATCAAACGTAGCGCAACTGAACGTTTTCTGTCTAAACCTTTCGTGCCGAGACCACACTTGCTGGCCTCCCCAGCGACAAGGAGCGCATATTAGAGCACAGTAGAGGGCAGAAATACGCCGCATTGAAGTGTAAAGCAGAAAAGTCAAGTCTATCTTAAATTAACCAGACCTATCCTAACACAACCAAACGTGATATAACGTCTACTAACGTGCCTAGACTTCCATTGCTGGCCTGCCCTACGCCAAGCAGGACATATTAGAGGAGAGTTGGGCGTAGATGTCCATAGACTGGCAGTGTGTAGCACAAAAGGCGAAGAGAGCCTAACCTAGCCTGCCCTACGCTAACCTAACCAAACGTAGCCCAACTCAACATAACGTGTCGAAACTACCAATGCTGCTATCCCCAGAGAAAGGCAGAGAACATTAGCGCCGTGTAGAGCGCATGAATCTACATAGTAGCGGCGTATACCAGAAAAGTCGAAGCCACCCTGAACAAACGCAACATAACTCAACCTAACGTGCCGCGACCACAACTCCTGCTGTCCACAGACACAAGCAGAGTGTGATACAGCAGAGTAGAGCGCAGAAATCCACCGAGCGCGAACGCATAGCGCAAAGGTCAAAGCTACCCTCTCCTAACCCAACCAATCGACACATACCCAGACGTAGCCTGACTCATCCTAACGTGCGGCGACCACTATTTCCGACCTCCCCTGGGTCTAGTACATTAGAGTAGAGCAAAGTGGAGGGCAGGAATCCACTGAAATACCAGCGTACAGCACAAAGGTCAAAGATACCCTAGCCTGGCCAGACCTAAACTAACCTAACCAAACGTAGAAAAATTAAACCAAACGTGCCACGGCCACTATTTCTCTCCTCCCGAGCTTCGCGTAGAGTATAGTACAACCATGTAGAGCGCAGGAATCCACCGAATTGCATTGTACAGCACATGAATCAAAGCTACACCATCCTAACCTAACCAAACCTAGCGTCATTTAACTAAACATAATGTTCCGCGACCACTACTGCTGGCATCCCTGGAAATGCAGAGCATATTTGAGGAGAGTAGGGAGCAGACGTCCATAGAATCGCAATGCATGGCAGAAAAGTCAAAGGGATCCAAACCTAACACAAACAAGCATAACCTAACCTAACGTAGCCAAACTCAACGGAACTTGCCGCAGGCACTATTTCCTGCCTCCCCGGGTTCCAACAGATTAGATTAGAGAGAAGTGGTTGTCAGAAACCCATCGAATATCAGCGTATACCACAAAAGTCAATGATATCCTGACCTAACCAGGCCGAACCTGTCCAAACCAAACGTGGATTAACTAAACGTAATGTGCCGCTCCCACCATTGCTGGCTTCCCCATAGAGAAGCAGAATATGATAGAGCACAGTAGAGCACAAAGGTCTATAGGATATCAGTGTTGAACACATACGTCAAAACCATCCAAACCTAACCCAACCGAACCTAACCTATCAAAACGTAACCAATCCTAAGTTAACGGGCCTCGACCAGTATTGCTGGTCTCCACAGACCCAAGCAGCGCATAATAAAATAGTGCAGAGCGCAGAAATCCATAGAATCGCAGTGCATAGCAGAAAAGTGGAAGCTATAGGTACTTAAGCGGAGCTAACATTATCTAACCAAACGTATCCTATTCCAACCTATCATGCCGTAGACACTGTTACTGGGTTCCCTAGAGCCACGAATAACATACCACAATACAGCTGAGAGTAGAAGTCCACGGAATAGCAGCGCATACCGCGAAAGTCAAATCTATCCAAACCTGACTCAAATAAACATAACGAACCCAAACGTAACATAACTCAATCCAATGGGTCGGGACCACTATTTTTGTCCTCGCCAGAGACGAGCGGGGAATGGTATAGCAACGTAGAGCGTAGAAATCCCACTAACATCAGTGTATAGCACACATGACAAGACTATACTGTCCTACCGTATCCGAACATAGTATAGCGAAGCGAAACCTGACATAACCTAACGTACGGGACCGCTGTTGCTGGCCTCCCCGGCACCAATCAGAGCATATTAGGGAACAGTGCAGCGCAGAAATCCCTCAAATAACATATCCCATCCAAACCTGCCGCTACCGCTGTTGCTGGCCTCTACGGAAACAAGCAGATGCTAGTAGAGCAACGCAGTGACAGATATCGACCGAAGAGCAGTGCGGAGCATGAGAGTCAAAACTATACTAACCAAACATATCCGAACCTATCCAAGCCATGCGTAAACAAACTCTACCCTGCGTGCCGAGACCACCATCGCTGGCCTCTTTAGAGTCAAGCAGGCCATACTAGGGCACAGTGGAGCGCAGAAATTCAACATATAGCAGTTTATAGCACAAAAGTCAAATCTATCGAAGCCTAACCCAGACAAACGTAACCTAGACAACCGTAGCCTATCTGAAACTGACGTGCCGAGGTCACAGTTACTGTCATCCCCGGTGTGTAGTCCTTAGAATATCAGTGCTGAGCACATATGTCAGAAATACCCTAACCAAACCCAACCTAACCTGACACAAGCAAACGCAATCTAACTCCACCTAACCTGCCGCGGCCAGTATTGCTGGCCTCCACAGAGCCAAGGAGAGCATGATAGACGATCGCTTTGCGCAGAAGTCCATGGAATCGCAGTGTATAGCACAAAATTCGAAGCTACCCAAACCTAACCAAACATAATATAACCTAACCAGACGTAAACTTTCTCAACCTATCTTGCCACGACCGCTATTGCTGGCCACACCAGATTCGAGTACTGCATAATAGTGTAACGGAGGTCACAGGTGTCCACCGAAGGACAGTATATAGCACAAAAGTCAAAGTTATCCTATCACAAATATCACAACTTTACCCGCCGGGACCACTATCGCTGGCCTTCCCAGAGCCAAGCAGAATATACTACAGCGCTGTAGACCCCAGAGAGCCACCAAATAACAGTGCAGAGCACAAAAGCAAATGCCATCCTAACCAAACGTGACCTATCATTAGCAAAGCAAACGTAACCTAACACAATCTATCGTGCGTCGACCACAATTGCTGGTCTCACCAGATCTGAGCAGGGTATAGTAAAGCACAGTAGAGCGCAGAGAGCCGCCACATAACATTGTATAACACAAAAGTCAAGGATATCCTAACCTAACAAGACCTAGCCGGACCTAACCAAACGTAGAATGACTAAAGAGCGCAGGAATCCACCGCGTCGCCGTGCATAGCACAAAAGTCAAAGCTATCCTATTCTTACATAACCAAACTTAGCATAACAGAAAGCAACCTAACTCAGACTAACGTGCAGAGACCAATACCGCTAGCCTCCAAAGTCAACCAGTATATACTAGAGCACATAGAGAGAAATCCACCGAATATAGTTGTGTAGCATAAAAGTCAAAGAAATCATGTCCTATCTTCACCAAACGAATCATAACCAAACGTTGTTTATCTCAGTCTCACGTGCCGAGGCCACTGTTGTTTGCCTCCCCAGGTCCAAGCAAAACATACTAGCGCACAGCAGAGCGCAGGAACCCGCTGAACAGGAGCCTAAACCACGAAAGCCAAAGCAATCCAAACCTAACCCAAGAAAACGTAACCTAGCCAAACGTAGCCTAACCAAACCAAGCGCCCCGAGAGCACCACTACTGGCCTCACCGGAGCCAAGAAGAGTGTAGTAGAGCAACCTAGAACATTGAAGTCAACCGAATACCAGCGTATAGCACAAAAGTAAAAGCTATCCTATTGTAGCCTATCCAAACGTGATATAACCAAGCGCAACATAACTTATCTTAACGAGCCGGGACTACTATTGCTGGCCTCGTCAGAGTCAAGCGGAACATATTAGAGCGCAGCAGAGCGCAGAAATCCACGGCATTGACGTGTGGGACTTAAAAGTCGAAGGTATCCTATCGTAACCTAACCAAACATATGCTGACCGAACACAGCCTAGCTAAACCTATCCTGCCGATACCACTATTTCTGGCCACAACAGCTCGAAGCACAGCAAATTAGAGCTTAGCAGGTCGCAGGAATCAACCAAATACCCGCGTATACCACAATAGTCACAGCTATCCTGTCCTAACCTGACGAAACGTAACACAACCAAACGCAACATACCTATGACTAACTGGCCGAGAACCATACTGCTGGCCTCCCCAGGGCCAAGCAGAATATATTAGAGCAAAATAGAGCGCGTATATCCACCGAAGAGCAATGTATGTCGCAAAAGTCACAGCTACGCTATCCTAACCTAACCAATCGCAACAGTGCCAAACGGAACCAAACTCTACCAAACGTGCCGCGACCAGTATTGCTGGCCTCCATAGAGCCGAGTAGAGCATAATAGAACAATGTAGAGCGCAGAAATCCATTGAATCGCAGTACATAGCAGAAAAGTCGAAGCTGCCCAAAACTAACCAAAGTTAACTTAATCTATCCGAACGTAGCCTAACTCAAACAAACGTGCCGAGATCACTGTTTCTGGCTTCCCCAGAACCGCGCAGTGTACAGGCAAGCAATGTAGAGGGTATAAATCCGCCGAATAGCGGTGTATTGCACAAAAGTCAAAGCGACACTATCCGATCCAACCAATCGTTGCGGTACCGAACGTAGCCTGACAAAACCTATCTTGCAATGACCACAATTGCTGGCCTCCCCCGAGTCGAGCAGGGTACAGTAGATCACAGTAGAGCGCAGAAAGCCACCAAATAGCGACGTAGAGCACAAAGGTAATAGATACCCTGCCCTATTCACACATAACCTAACCCACCCAACGTATATTAACTGATCGTAACGTGCAGCGAACATTATTGTTGGCATTCACAGGGCCAAGAAGAGCACGCTAGAAAGCAGTGGAGCGCAGAAATCTACCGAATGCTGTATACACCACGTAAGTCAGAGCTACCCACACCAAAGCCAGACTAACGTAGCCTAACGAAACGCAGCGTAATTCAACCTAACGTTCGGAGACACCTATTACAGTCCTCCACATAGACCAGCAGTGTACAGTGGAGCAATGTGGAGCGCAGGCATCCACCGGACACCAATGTATAGCACAAAGGTCAATGCGACTCAAACCTAACATATCCAAACGTAACATAATCAAGCGTAACGTAACTCAACATTTCGTTCCACGACCACGATTACTGGCATCCCCAGAGTCGAGCTGGTTATAGTGGAGCACAGTAGAGCTCAGAAATATACCGAATAGCAGTGTATAACACGAAAGTCAAAACTAACCATGCATAACCCGAACTTACATAACACAACCCAACGTAGCATAGCTCAAACTAACGCGCCGAGTCCACTATTCCTGTCCGCCCCAGGGCCGAGCAGAGCCTACTAGAGCAGAGTAGACGGCAGAGAACCGCCGCATAGCAGTGTACAGCACCAAAGTCAAAGCTATCCTAACCAAACTTGGACTAACCTAACCCGACTGGACGCAACCTATCTGAACATAAAGTGCCGAGACCACCTTCGTTGGCTTTCCCAGTGCCGAACTGAAGAGACTAGAGCACTGTAGAACGCTGTAATCCTCCGAACAGCAGTGTAGAGCACAATAGTCAAAACCATCCCCTCCCAACCGAACAAACCGTAACATATCCAAACGTAACACAACTCAAACTAACGTGCCGCGACCACGATTGCTGGCATCCACTGATCCAAGCAGAACATATTAGTGGATAGTAAAACGCAGAAATCCATAGGATCACAGTGTGTATTAGAAAAGCCCAAGCTTCGCAAGCCAAACCCGAGACGACTTGTCCCAGCCAAACATAGCCTAACTAAACGTAACCTACCGCCAACACTATTGCTGGGATCCCCACGGCCAAGCAGAACATAGTAGAGACAGAAGAGCGTAGGGGTCCACCGAATATCAGTGTATACCACGAAAGTCACATCTATCCGTGACTAACCGACCCTAACGTAATGTAGCCAAACGCAGCCTACACAACGCAACGTGTCGAGACCACTATTGCTGGTCCTCTAGAGGCAAGCAGAATGTACTAGAGTACGGTAACTGTCATAAGCCCACCCAACAGCGGTGTATACCGTAAAAGTCAAAGCTATCCTATCCCTACACAACCATACGTGACATAACCGGCCGTTATATATCTCAATTTAACGTGCCGAGACCATGATTGCTGGCCCCCACAGAGTCAAGCATAGTATAGCAGAGGCAAGTAGCGCGCAGGAAGCCACGAAATAGCAATGTAGAACACAAAATTCAAACACATCATAACCTAACCAGATCTAACCTAACCTAACAGAAAGTAGAGTAAATAATCCTAACGAGCCGAGCCCTCTATTTCTAGCCTCCCCAGAGCCAATCAGAATATACTAGAGCACAGTAGAGCGCAGTAGTACAACGCATTGCAGTGTGTATCACAAGAGAGGAAGATATGACCTAACCTGTCCTAACCTCACATAACCGAACGTAGCATAATTCAACTTAAGGTACCGAGAC
Organism: Eufriesea mexicana; assembly: GCF_001483705.2. Classification (NCBI taxonomy): domain Eukaryota; kingdom Metazoa; phylum Arthropoda; class Insecta; order Hymenoptera; family Apidae; genus Eufriesea; species Eufriesea mexicana. Next base: position 275,648 of record NW_016908527.1, on the reverse strand, counting down.
TACAATTTCTGGCACCCGGAGAGCCAACCAGAGCATATTAGAGCGATGTAGAGCACAGAAATCCACCAAATAGCAGTGTAGAGCATAAAGGACAAAGATATCCTCTCCTAACCAAGCCAAACGTAACATAAGCGAACGTAACCCAACACAACCTATCGTGCCGCGACGACAATTGCTGGCATCCCGAGCGTCGGGCAGAGCATAGTGAATCGTTGTAGAGCACAGAAATCCGCCTAAAGGTGCTTTATAGCTCAGATGTGTAAGCTATCCAATCCTAACCACACCAAGCGTATCGTAACCAAACGCAACTTTACTCAGCCTAATGTGCCGACAGCCCAACTGCTGGCCTCGCTATGGCCAACCAGAATATAATGGCTCACAGTGGATCTCAGTAACACACCGCGTTGCAGTGTATAGCGCAAAAGTGGAAGACACCCTAACCTTATCTGCCTTAACCTAACCCAACCGAACGTAGCCTAACTAAATATATCGTGCAGAGAATACTATTGCTGTCATCCCCAGAACCAAGCGGAGCATACTAGTGCAACGCAGAGAGAATAAATACGCTGAATAGCGGTGTAAAGCATAAGAGTCAAAACTATCCTATCCTAATCAATCCAAATTTAACATTACCATACGTTGTATATCTCAACCTAACTAGCCGAGACCTCTATTGGAGGCCTCGCCAGAGCAAACCAGAACGTACTAGGGCACAGCGGAGCACTAAAATCCACCGATGAACAGTTTATGCCCGAAAAGGCAAGGGTATCCGAACCTAACAGAAACTATCGCAGCCTAACGAAACGTAGCATAACTCAACCTAACGTTCCGATACCACTGTCACTGGCCGCCGCGGAGTAGAGCAGAGTATTGTAGAACAATGTGGGGCGCAGAAATCCACCGAGTATTGGTGTATAGCACAAAAGACAGAGCTACCCTGTCAGAACCCAGCCAATCGTATCATTAACAAACGAATCCTAACAAAAGCTATCGTGCCATGACCGCTATTGCTGGCCTTCACAGAGTGGAGCAGAGTATAGTAGAGCCAGGTAGAACGAAGGAATCATACGGTTAGAAGTGCATAGCGCAAAGGTCAAAGATACCCTATCCTAACCTGACCATACGTTACGTTACCAAGCGTAACATAAATCATCCTAACGTGCCAAGACCAATGTTGCGGCCCTCCCAAGAGCCACGCAGAGCGCATTAAAGCAACGTGGATCGCAGAAATCCACTGAAAAGCGGTGTACAGCATAAAAGTCAAAGCGATCCTATCCTAGCTTAACGACACGTACCCTGACCATACCAAACGTAATCCAACTGAACCCAACGTGTCGCTACCAACATTGCTGGCCTCCCGAGGGCCAAGCAGAGTATAGTAGGACAATGTAGAGCGCAGACATCCGCAGAACATCAGTGTATGGCAAAAAAGTCAAAGTTACGCTATCCTAACCTAAACAAACGTAACCAGACTGAAGGTAACGTAATAAAACGTAACGGAACAAGAGCACTATTGCCGGCCGCCCCAGCGCCAAGCAGCGTTTACTGGAGGAGCATAGAGCCTAGAGGTCCAAAGAATGGCAGTGTATAGCACGAAAGTCAAAGGCGTCCTCACCTGACCCTCACAAACCGAACCTAACCGAGCGTAACTTGAAGCAACCTAACGGTCTGCGGCTACAACTTCTGGCATTTCCAGATCAGAACAGAAAATATTAGATGTCAGTTGATGCAGATATCCACCGTATAGCAGTTTATAGCACATAGGTCGAAGCCATATTATCCTAACCTAACTAAACGTAACATAAGCGGACGTTACGAAGCGCAACCTTACGTGCCGCGAACGCTACTGCTGGAATCGCGGGAGCTAAGGAGAGTATTCCTAACTAAACGTAACATAAGCGGACGTTACGAAGCGCAACCTTACGTGCCGCGAACGCTACTGTTGGAATCGCGGGAGCTAAGGAGAGTACAGCAGAGCAATGTAGAATGCAGAAATCGTCCGAATAGCAGCGTATAGCACAAAAGTCAAAGACATCCTGACCAAACTTAGATTAACGTAACATGACCAAACGCAACTTGTCCCAACCAAACGCGCTTCGACCGCTATTGCTGGCCTCCCCAGATTCCAGCAGAAGCTATTAGAGCAGTGCAGTGCACAGATATCGGCCGAATAGCGGTGTACAGCGAAAAAGTCAGAGCAATCCTAACCAAACCTGTCAAAGCCTAGCGAAGCCAAGCGTAACCTAACACAACCTAACGTGCTGAGGCCACTCTTGCTGGTCTCCCATCACCAGACAGAACACATTAGGCACAGTAGAGCGCAGAATTACACCGTACACCAGCGTATAGCACAGAATACAGAGCTATCGTGTCCTAGCCGGACCAAACGAAGCGTAACCAAACGTACCATTGAAGAACCTTACGTGCCGAGACCATCGTTGCTACCCTCCCCAGGGGAAAGCAGGACATATTAGAGGAGAGCTTAGCGCCGAAGTCCATAGGACGGCAGTGTGTAACACAAAAGATAATGACATCCTAGCCTAACATAAGCGAACCTAACCTAGCCAAGGGTAAACTAACACAACCTAACCTGCCTCGGCCACAAATTCTGGCCTCTCCAGAGCAAAGCAGAGGGTATTAGGTCACAGTAGAGCCCAGAAGTCAACCTAATGGCAGAGTACAGCACAAAAGTCAAAGCCATCCTAACTAGCCCCAGCCAAATCTATCCAAACCACACGTAACCTATCAAAAGCTATCGTGCCACGACCGCCATTGCTGGCACCCCAGAGTCAAGTAGGGTATAGTAGAGCAACAAGGAGCGCAGAAAGCCTCCGAATAGCAGTGTGCAACACAATGGTCAAAGTTACCCAAACAAAACCTAACCTAACCTAACCTAACCAACCGCAGCACAACTCAACCAAACGTGCCGCGACCACTATTGCTCGCCTCCCGAGTGTCGAGCGGATTATAGTAGAGCAGTATAGAGGGCAGGAGTCCTCCGAATAGCAGTGTATAACGGAAAAGTCAAACCTACAGTATCCAAGTCGGACCAAGCCGATCGCAACCAAACGTAGCCTAACCCATTCCCACTTGATCAGACCACCGTTACTGCCCTCCACAGAGCCAAGCAGAACGCATTAGAGTACAGTAGAGCGCAGAAATCCACCGAAAAGCAGTCTATACCACGAAAGTCAAAGCAATCCCAGCCTAAGCCAAACTAAAAGAACATAACCGAACGTGAAATATTTCAACCTAACGAGCCGAGGCCACTCATGCTGTCCCACACAGAGTCAAGCAGAATATATTAGAGCATAGTAGGGTGAAGAGTTCCACCGAATTGCAGAGCACAGCACAAAAGTAGAAGCCACCGTAACCAAACATAACCCAACCTACCCCAACCGCACGTAACATAACCAAACCAAACGTGCCGCGACCGCTATTGCTGTCACCCCAAGTCCAAACGGAACATACTAGAGCATAGTAGAGCGAAGAAATCAGCCGTATGCAGCGTATATCGCGAAAGTCAATGCTATAATGTCCTAACAAGGCCAAACGTAAGGTAACCAAGCGTAACCTAACGCTTCATAATGTACTGTGGTCACTACTGCTGCCCTCACCAGAGCCAAATAGGACATACTATAGCAGAGTAGATCTCAATAGTCCACCAAACAACAGGGTATACCACGTCAGACAGAGCTATCCACACCCAACCCAGGCTACCCTGTCGTAACCAAACCTAGCGCAACATAACTCAGACAAACGTGCCGAGACCAATACAGCTGGCCACACATTGGACAAGCAGAATACACTAGAGCAAAATAGAGCGCAGAAACCACCGAAGAGCAGTGAACATCACACGAGGCTAAGCTTCCCTTTCCTAGCCAAGCCTAACCTAACCTAACCGAACGTAACATAACCAAACTAAACGTGCCGCGGCCACGGCTGCTGGCCCCTCCAGGGGCATGCACAACATATTAGAGGAGAGTAGGGGTAAAGAGTCAATAGAACAGCAGTGTACGGCAGAAAAGTGACAGATACCCAAACCTAACCGAAAAAAACCTAACCAAACCTACCGTAGCCAAGCAAGACGTAACGTGCCTCGACCACTATTGCTGAGCTCCCCAGGCTCCTGCAGATTAGATTAAAGCGCAGTTGAGGGTAGGAATCCGCCGAACAACAGTGTACAGCACGAAAATAACAGCGATCATAACCAAACTTGGCCTAGACTAACATAACCAATCCTAACCTAACCAAACATAGCCTAGCAAAACGTATCGTGCCATGACCACTATTGCTGTCATGCCCAGTGTCGAGCAGAGCATACTGGAGCACAGTAGATCGCAGAAAGTCACCAAATTGCAATGTATAGCACAAAAGCCAAAGGTACGCTACCCTAACCCGACATAACATAACCTAGCCAACCGTAGAGTCACTGAAACTAACGTACCGCGACCACTGTTGCTGGTTTTCCCAGAGACAACCACAATATGAAAGAGCACAGTAGAGCACAGAAGTCCATAGGATATCAGAGTTGAAAGCATATGGCAAGGTTATCCTCGCCTAACACAACAAAACCTAACCAAACTTACTGTACATACTAGAGCACACTAGACCGTAGAAGTACACCGAACAGCAGCTCATACCATGGAAGCCGAATCTATCCAAGCCTAACCCATAGCAACACAACGTGACAAAACGTAACATTGCTTAATCTAACGTGCCGAGGCCACTATTACTGGCCTCCCAAGAGCCAAGCAGAACATACTAGAGAACAGTGGATCGCAGGAGTCCGCCGAAAACAGTATAAACTACGAAAGTCAAAGCTAACCGAACCTAACCCATGCTAATATATCCTAACCAAACGCAGCCTAACTCAACCTAACGTGCCGATACCACCAGTACTGGCCGCCCTGTAGTCGAGCAGAATATACTAGAGCAGAGAAGAGCGCAGAAAGCCACGGAATGGCAGTGTATAGCACGAAAGTCAAAGCCATCCTAGACAAACTTAGCCTAACCTTACCTAACCAAACTTAACGTAACTCAAACGAACCTGTATCGCCCACTGTTGCTGCCCTCCCCAGAGCGAAGCAGAATACATAGAGCATAGTTGTGCGCAGAAGTCAACCGTATAGCAGTGTATAGCACGATAGTCAATGTTATCCTTAACTAACCGGGCCAAACGTAACGTAACCAAACGTAACATATCTCAGCCTATTGTGTCGAGAACACCATCGCTGCCATCACCAGAGCCAAGCAGAACATATTGGAGTGGATTAGAGCGCAGGTATTCACCGAATTGCAGTGTGTAGCACAATAGTCAATGCCACCACCTCATAGTCTAGCCAGCCGTAGTATGATCAAACGCAACCTGACACAACTTGACGTACTGCGACAGAGATTGCTCCCCACCACAGAGCCTAGCAGAACATATTAGTGGATAGCAGTGCCCAGAACTCCATCGAATCGTAGTGTATGCCAGAAAAGCCTAAGCTACCTGATCCTATCCCAAACTAACGTAGCCTAACCGAACATAGCGTAACTCAACATAACGTGCCGCGAACACTATTGCTGGATTCCCAATGTCCAAGCAGGATATAGTAGAGCATAGTAGAGCGCAGAAATCCACCTAATATCAGCATGCACCACGAAAGTCAAATGTATCCAAAGCTAACCTGAACTAACTTAGCGGAACCATGCGTTGCCTGACACAAGCTAACGTGCCGAGAACACCATTACTGGCCACCCCCGCGTCGACCAGAGTATAGCAGAGCCAAGTAAAGCGCAGATAGACACCAAGTAGCAATGTATATCACAAAAGTCAAAGATATCCTAACCTAACTAGACCTGACCTGACCAGGCCTAACCTAACCCAACCGCACGTAGAATAACTAAACCTATCACGCTGATACCTCCATTTCTGCACTCTTAGAGCCATGCAGAATACGTTACAGCACAGTAGAGAGCGCAGATCCAACGAAAAGCATTGTGCAACACAAAAGTCAAAGCCATCTTAACCAAACGTAGCCTAACCTAACCTAACCAAGTGTAACCTAACTCAACCAATCGTGCCACTGCCTCTATTGCTGGTTTCCCTAGAATTTAGCAGTGTACAGTAGCGCAACTAAGAGCGCAGAAATCCACCGAATATCAGTGTATTGCGCAACAGTCAATGATATCCTATCCTAACCTAACGAAGCGTAACATAACCGAAAGAAACCTGACACATCCTAACGCGCCGAGGCCGCTTTTTTTGGCCAGCCCAGAGCAAAGCAGAGCACATTAGAGATGAGAAGCGCGCAGAAAGCCTACAAATAGCAGTGTATAGCACAAAAGTCAAAGATACCCTAATCCCACTTTACCTAACCTAACACAACCAAACGCAAACTAACTAATCATAATCGAGACCAGTCCACTGCTGCTGGCCTCCCTATCGCCAAGCAAGGCATATTAGGGTAGCGGAGAGCGCGGAAATCCATGGAATGGTAACGTATAGCAGTAAAGTCGAAGCTATCCTAACCTAACCCCGACAAACCTAAACTAGCCAAGAGTAACATAGCTCAACCTGATGTGCCGAGACCACTGTTTCTGTCCTTGCCAGAGCCACGCAGTGCATGCTAGAGCATAGTAGAGAGAAGAAATCCACCGAATAGCTGTGTATTGTACAAAAGTCAGTTCTATCTCTTCCTAACCACACCAAACGTAGCATGACCAAACGCCACCTTTCCCAACCTAACGTTCCGGACCACTATTACCGGCCTCCGCAGAGACAAGCACAATTTGCTAGAGCTGAGTGTAGTGTAGAAATCGCCCTCACTGCAGTGTATAGGTCAAACGTCGGAGACATCCTGACCAAACTTAATATAGCCTGCCTGACAGATCGTAACAAAACCCAACCAAACGTGCCGCGAAAATTACTTCCGCCGTCTCCAGAGACAAGCAGAATGATAGGGCACAGCGGAGCAAGGATGTCGATAGAAGGCCATTGCTGAGCTCATGCGTCAGAGCTACACTAACCTAACGCAAGCCATCCGAACCTAACCAAACGTACTCCAACACAACATAACGTGACGCCATCGAAACTGATTGCCTCCCTAGAGCCAAGAAGAATATACGAGAACACAGTTGTGCGCAATAATACGCCGCAATGCCGTGTATAACGCAAAAGTCAGAGATACCCTAACCTAACCTCTCCTAGCTTAACCTAACCGAACGTAGCATATCCAAACTTACCGTGGAGTGAATACTACTGCTGGCCTCCACAGAGTCCAACAGAGTAAAGTAAAGCAATGAAAAACACACAAACCCACCGAATAAAAATGTACAGCATAACAGGCAGAGCTACCCTATCCTAACCCAAGCAATCGTGCCGTAACCAAATGCAACCTCACGCAACCTAACTTGCCGAGACCACTACTGATGACCTCCAGAGACCCAAACAGAACATATTAGAGCACAGGATAGCGAAGAAATCCACCGCACAGTAGTGTACAGCACTAAAGTCAAAGCTACCCTTCCCTAACTTGACCAAACGTAACGAAGCGAAACGTAACCTAACCAATCCTAACGTGCCGAGAAAACTATCGATACCCTCCGCGTGGACAAGCAGGACATATTAGAGCAGAGTAGAGCGTAGGTATACATGGAATCGCAGTGCATTGCACAATAGTCGAAGCTATCCTATCGTAAAATGTCGGAACGTAATATAAATGTACGTAGCTTAACTCAACCTATCGTGCAGAGACCACTATTGCTTACATACTCAGAGCCAAGCAGAATGCCCTACAGCACAGGCGGACACAGAAATCCATCGAGTAGCAGCATACAACGCAAATGCCACAGCTATCGTAGCCTAATCTATCCAAGCACAGCACAACCAAACGTACCCTAACTCAACCTAACGTGCCTAGATCCGAATTGCTGACCTCCACTGATCAAGGCAAAACATACTAGAGCACAGGATGGCGGAGAAATCCGCCGAGTAACAGATTACAGCACAAAGTCGAACCTGCCCTATCCTAACCAAACCAAACTTATCGTAACCAAACGTAACATAACTTAGCATGGCGAGACGTGACTTATATTGCTGCCCTCTCAACAGCCAAGCAAATCTCGTTAGAGGAGAGTAGAGTGCAGCAATCCATAGATTCGCAGTGTAATGCGCAAAAGTCCAATCTGCCCTAACCTAACCTTACCAAACCTAATATAAACGAACGTAACGTAGCTCTGCCTGATGTCACTATTGCTCGCCAACACAGAGCCAACCAGAATGTACGAGGGCACAGCAGAGTGCAGGGATCCACCGAATAGCAGTGTACAGCACAAGAATCATAGCTATATTAGCCTATCATAACCAAACATAATGCAACCAAACAAAGCGTAAATCATCTTAACGTAACTGGGGCACTATTGCTGACCTCCCCAGAGCAAAGCAGAATACACTAGTGAAGGGAGGACGCCGAGATCTGCCGCACTGAAGTGCAAAGCACAAAAGTCAAACATAACCTAGCGTATCCTGGCATAGCCTAACCTGGCCAAGCGAAGCCTAGCTCTACCTAATGCGCCGAGAGCATTATTACTGGCCTCCCCAGCGGCAAGCATAACATATTCGTGCACATTAGAGCGCAGAAGCCCACCGAATAAAGGTATTTAGCTCAAAAGTTAAAGCTATCCTTTGCTAACCTATCCAACAGCAACATAACCGGAAGTAACATAACTAAAAGTAATATGCCGTGACCAATGCTGTCGCCTTCCCCGAAGCCGAGCATAGCGTATTAGTGCGCAACAGAGGGCAGAAATCCACCGAATAGCAGTGTAGAACGCAAAGACTAAATTTATCCTATCCTAACCTACCAAACCTAAACTAACCTAATGCAATCAGACTCAGTCTAACGTGCCGCGATCACTATTGCTGGCCTCTCCAGGGCCATGCAGAGAATACTAGGGGAGAGCAGGGCGCAGGAATTCATAGAATCGCAATGTATAACAGAAAAATCAATGATATCCAAGCCCTACCCATGCTTACGTAAACTAACCGTACGTAAGCTGACACAACGTAACATGACGCTGCAACTATCTCTCTCCTACCCAGGGTAAAGCAGATCGTTTTAGAGCACTGTAGAGCGGAGAAATCCACCGAACAGCAGCGTATAGCAAAAAAGTTGAAGCCAATCTTTCCTAAGCCAACAAACTGTAACATAACCAAACGTAACACAACCCAGTGTAGCGTGCCGCGACCACAATGGCTGGCACGCCCAGAGCGAAGCAGAGCATATTAGAGCGCGGTAGAGCGTAGAAATACGCCGAGTAGCAGTGAATAGCACAAAAGTCTAAGCTGCCCTATCCTAACCCAACCAATCGTATCATAGCCAAGCGCAACTTAACTCAGACAAACGTGCCGCGACCACTGCTGCTGGCACCCACGGAGTCAAGCAGAATATATTAGAGCACCGTAGATCACAGAAATGCACCGAATAACAGTGTATAGCACGATAGTCAAAGCAATCATAACCAAACTTAACCTAACCTAACATGGCTAAACATAACCTAACTAAACCGAACTTGCCACGGCAACTATTGCTCGCCTCGCCAGAGTCGTGCGGAGAATAGTACAGAAATGTAGAGCGCATTGATCCTCCGAATAGCAGTGTACAGAGCAAAAGTCAAGGAAACCGTGACGAAACCTGCATATCATAAACAAACGGACCGTAACATATCTCAAACTACCGTGCCATGGCTAATATTACTGGCCGCCACGGAATCAAGCAGAACAGAATTAGTGCACTCATGGCTAATATTACTGGCCGCCACGGAATCAAGCAGAACATATTAGTGCACATTAGAGCTGAAATTCACCGAACTAGCAGCGTATGTGTCAAAAGCCAAAGCTATTCTATCCTAATCTAACCAAACGTAACATAAGCAACCGTAACTGAACACAACCTATCGTTCCGCGACCACAATCTCTGGCCTCTCCTGAACAAAGCAGAACAAATCACTGCACAGCAGAAGGCAGAAATCCACCGAATAGCAAGGTATAGCACAAAAGTCAGGACTATCTTATCCTAACATAAATAAGCGTAACGTAACCAATCGTAACATGACACATCTCAAAGTACCGCGACCGCTATTGCTGGCCTGCCCGGAGTCGAGTAGAAAATATTAGAGGACAGTGGAGCGCAGAAGTCCATAGTATCGCAGTGTATATCACAAAAGTGGTTGCTATCAGAACATACCACAGGATGACGTAAACCAACCAAACGTAACCTAACACAGCACAACGTGCCGCGACGAATATTGCTGGAACACATAGCACCGAGCAGAACATACTCCAGCACAGCAGAGCGCAGAAATCCACCGCAATGCAGTGTATGGCACAAAAGTCTAACATATCCTGACCTAACCTGACGTAACCTAAGCTACACAAACGCAGCTTAACCCAACATTGCGTGACGTGACCAATATTCCTGGTCACCCCAGAGCCAAGCAGAACATATTAGGGTACAGTAGAAGGCAGAAATCCACTGAATAGCAGTGCACGGCGCAAGATCATGGCTACCGTATTCTAACCTGGCCAAACCTAACATAAGCATACGTAACATGTCTGAAACTAACAAGCCGATACCACTATTGCTGGCCCCCCATAGGAGAGCAGAATATACTGGAGCACAATAGAAAGCGGAAATCAGCCGAATAGCAATGCATGGTACAAAAGTGAAAGATACCCCAACCGAACTGGGCATAACCTCACATAACCAATCGTAACATTCCTGAACCTAGCATGCCGCGGGCACTATTGCTCGCAACCCCAGAGTCGAGCAAGCTATAGTACAGCAACGTAGAGCGCAGAAATCCACTGAAATGTAGCGTGCAGCGCAAAAGCCGAAGATATCCCGACGTAACCAGAGCAAGCCTAAAATAAAAGAACGAAGCATAGCTCAACATGACTTGCCGCGGCCAATGCTCCTGCCCCCCCCCCCCCACAGAGCGAAGCCTAATGTAGTAGAGCACAGTAGATCACGGAAATCCACCTAATAGCAGTGTACAGCGCGAAAGTCAAAGCAGTCCTAAGAAAACTTAACCCAACCGTACCTGAACAAACGTAACGTAACTCATATATTTCAGCCTTGCGTGCCGAGACCACTATCGCCGGACTCCCCGGAGCCTAGCAGAATATATGAGAGCACAGTAAAGCGCGGAAATTCAAGGTACAGCATTTTAAAGCGTAAAGATAAAAGCCATCGTGGTCAAACCTAATCGAAACTAGCGTAACCTCACGTAATCTAACTCAACCTATCGTGTCAAGACCACCATTGCTAGCCACCTCAGACTCGAGCAGAGTATAATAGAGCAATGTAGTGCGCAGAAATGAAACGAATAGCTGTTTATGGCACAAAAGTCAAAGTCATTCTAGCCCAAACTAACCAAACGCAGCACAACCGAACGCAGCCCGAACTCAACCTGACGCGCCGAGGCAACTAATACTAGCGTCCCCAGAGTTGAGCAGAGCACTGAAGTGCAATGTAGAGCGCAGAAATCCACCGAATATAAGTGTATAGCACAAGAGTCAACAGCCATCCTAACCAAACCTATCCTAACCTAGCCAAGCCATGGGTAACTTAACCTGACCAAGCGAGCGGAGTCCTCTGTTGCTGCCCTCCCCAGAGCCAGGCAAAACATATTACTGGAGAGTAGAGCGCAAAAGTCCATAGAATCGCAGTGCATAGCACAATAGTCGAAGCTACCCTATTTCAACATAGCCAAACATGACGTATCCCAACGTAGCTTTACTGAACCTAACGCGCCGAGACCACCCTTGCTTGCCTCCCCAGAGCCGAGCGGAATATACTAGAGCACAGTAAAGCGCAGTAATCCACCGCATTGCAGTGTGCAGCACAAAAGTCAGGAGTATCCCAACCTAACCTGTCCTGACGTTGCCAAGCCAAGCGTAGCATTGCTAAACTTAACGTGCTAAGAATAGTATTGCTGGCTACAAAAGTCAGGAGTATCCCAACCTAACCTGTCCTGACGTTGCCAAGCCAAGCGTAGCATTGCTTAACTTAACGTGCTAAGAATAGTATTGCTGGAATCCCCAGAGACGAGCCGGGCATATTAAAGCACAGTAGAACGCAGAAATCCACCGAATAGCAGTGTACGACGCAAAAGTAAAAGCTATCCTATCCTTACCAAACCGAACGTAGCATAAGCGGACGTAACGTAACACAGTCAGACGTGCCACGACCGCCACTGCTGGCCTCACGGATGCTAAGCAGATTATAGCAGAGCAATCTAGAACGCTGAAGTAGTCCGAATAGCAGCCTATTGCACAATGGTCTGGCATATCCTATCCAAACCTAACCTAACCAAGCATACCACAAACAAACGTAACCTAATTGAAACTAACGAGCCTAGACCGCAACTGCTAGACTCCACAGGGCCAAGCAGAACTAGAGCACACCACTAGAGTACACTAGAACGCGGAAATCCACCGAGCTTCTGTTTATACCGCGAAAGTCGGAGCTATACAAACCTAACCCAAGCTAACATACCCCAACCGCACGTAGCATAACTCAACCTGACGCGCCGAGACAACTATTACTGGCCTCCCCAGAGTGGGACAGAGCATAGTAGAGCGATGTAGAGGGAAGAAGTTCACCGAATAATAGTGTATAGCACAAGAGTCAAAGCTACCCTCTCCTAAAATAGCCAATTGTGACATTGCAAAACGTAGCCCAACAAAGCCTGTCGTGCCACGGGCTTCCTCAGATTCTCGCGGAGTATAATAGAGCGCAGTAAAACGCAGAAAGCTACCGCACAGCAATGTACACTACACAAGTGAGAGATACCCTAACCAAACAAGACCCAACCCAACCGAATCAAACGTAGAACAACGAAACACAACTAGCCGAGGCCTCTATTGCTAGCATAAATAGAGCCTAGCAGAATCTATTAGAGCCCAGTAGAGCAGAAATATCCACCGAATAGCAGTGTATGGCACAAAAGTAAAGCTACCGTGCCCTAACCAAGTCAAGCGTAACATAACCAAACGCAAAATAACTCAGACTGTCGTGCCGAGACCAATACTGCCGGCATCCACATGGCCAAGCAGAATAAACTAGAGCGAAGCAGATGGCGGAAATCCACCCAATAGCATTGTATAGCACAAAGGTCGAAGCAATCGTAACCAAACTTAACCTAACCTAACCGAGGCAAGCGTAACATAGCACAACCAGATCTGACACGACCGCTGTTGCTGGCCTCCCCAGAGACAGGCTGAAAACGTTATAGCGGTATAGGCCGCAGGAATCCTCCTAATAGCAGACTATTGCACTAAAGTGGAAGCTATCCTCCCCTAACCGAACCAATCTTAGCACAAACAAGCGTAACCTGGCACAGCCTAACGTGCCGCGATCACTATTGCTGGCCTTCACATGGCCAAGCTGAAAGTATTGGAGCACAGTAGGGTGCAAAAATCCACCTAACAGTAGACTACTGCTGGCCCCCACTGAGCCACAGGTAACACACTAGAGGAGAGTAAGTCGCGGAAGTCCATAGAATCGCAGTGTATATCTGTTAAGTCATAGCTACACATACCTGACCCAAACCATCATAACATAACCAAACATAGCGTAACTCAATCTAACTCGCCGTGACCGCTATTGTTGCACCCCCGAAAGCCAAGCAGGGCATACTGGAGCACACAAGAGAGCAGAAATCCACCGAAGAGCATAGTACAGCACAAAATATAAAGCTGCCCTAACCAAACTTAGCTTAACCCAGCATAACCGAACGTAACTTGACTCAACATAACGTGCCGAGGGCACTGTTGCTGGCTTTTCCAGAGCCATGCTGAAGACACTAGAGCCCTGTATGGCGCTTAAGTTCACCTAATAGCGGACTATAGCACTAAAGTCAAAGCTATCCTCTCATATCCGAAACAACCGCAAAATAACCAAAACGTGTCCTAAGTAAACCTAACGTGCCGCGACCACTACTGCTGGCTTCCCCAGAGCAAAGCAGAGCACAATAGTGGCGAGTAGGGAGCAGAAACCCATAGAATGGCGGTCTACATCCGGAAAGTCTAAGCTACCCGAGTTAAACCCAAACCAACAGGACATAACACATCATAGCATAACCCAACCAAAAGTGCCGTGACCGCTATTGCTGCCCCCACAGAACCAAGCAGGATACACTAGAGAAGAGTAGGCCGCAGAAATCCACCATGCATCAGGGTACGGAACGAAAGTTAAAGCTACCTTAACCAAACATTGTGTAACCCAACCTATGTTATCGTAACCTGATACAACGTATGGTGCCGAGGCCACCAATGATGCACTTCCCAGAGCCAAGCTGAGAATATTAGAGCCCAGTAGGGCGCAGAGATCAAACTGATAGCGGACTGTAGCACATGGTCAAAGATATCCTCTCCTAACCTATCCAATAGTAACATAACCAGACGTAACCTATCCCAACCTAACGTGCTGCGACCATCATTGCTGGCCTCCCTAGAACCAAGCTGAACACTTTAGTGCAGAGTAGAACGCAGAAATCCATAGAATCGCAGGGTGTATCAGAAAAGTCAAAGCTACCAGAACCTAACGCAAAACCAACCGAATTTAGCCAAACATGGCATAAATCAACCTCTCGTGCCGAGCCCGCTGTTGCTGCCCTCCCTAGAGCAAAGCAGGTCATACTAGAGCCCTGCGGAGCGCAGAAATCCACCGCATATAAATGTACAGCACAAAAGCTAAAGCTACCTCTGCAAAGCTTAGCCTAACCTAACATAAACGAACGTAGCACGACATATCAAGGCATCCGAGACCACTTTCGCTGGCCTTGCCAAAGCCAAGCTGAAAATATTAAGGCTCCGTAGGCCGCAGAAATCCACCTGTTAGCAGATTATTGCACTAAAGTCAAAGCTATCCTCTCAAAACCAAGCCAATCGTAATATAACCAAACGCAAGATAACACAAACTAACGAGCCACGGCTACTATTCCTGCCCTTCCGAGAGCCAGGCAGGACATGCTAGGGCACAGTAGAGCACAGAAGTCCGACGAATATAATTGTACACCACAATAGTTAAAGCTATACTGACCAAACTTGGCCTGTCCCAACCTAACCGAATGAAAGCTGACTCAACAGAGCGTGCAGAGACCACTACTGCTGGCCTCGCCATAGCCGAGCAGCACACATCAGTGGAGAAGAGATCCCAGAAATCCATGGAATCGCAGCTACAGCAGAAACGTCAAAGCTATCCATACCTATCCGAAATCAACAGAGCATATCCAGACATATCGTAACACAACCTAACCTGCCGAGACCGCTATTGCTGCCCTCCCCAGAGCCAAACAGAACATACTAGAGCAGAGTAGAGCGCTGTATTCAACCGCATAGCAGTGTACAGCACAAAAGTTGAAGCTCTCCACACCAAACTTAGTCCAGCCCAACCTAACTGAATGTAACCAAACTCAATATAACGTGCCGACACCACTGTTGCTGTCATTCCCAGAGCAAGGCAGAAGCTGGTAGAGCATTGTAGGGCGCAGAAATCCACTTCACAGCAGAATATAGAACTAAAGTCAAAGTTATCCACTTCTAACCTAACCGATCGTAACATTACCAAACGTAACACAGCTATACCAAACGTGCAGCGAAGACTATTGCTGGCCTCCCCAGAAGCAAGCAGAACACGTTAACGGAGGGTAGATAGTAGAAATCCATAGAATCGCAGTGTACATTAGAAAAGTCAGAGCTAAAAAGCCAAACCAAAGCCAACAGGACATAGCCAATCTTAGCATAACTCTTAACTACCATTTCGATACCGCTGTCGCTACCCTTTCCAGAGCCAAGCACGACATACTGGAGCAGAGTAGAGCTCCGAAATCCACCGAATAGTAGTGTACAGCACATAAGTTATAGCTACCCTGTACAAAATTAGCCTGACCCAACCTAACCCGACATAACCTGACCCAACATAACGTGCTGAGACCACCATGGCTGGCCTTCACAGAGCTAAGCCGAATATATTAGAGCACTGTAGGGCGCTGGAGTCCACCTAGTAGCAGGCTATACAACTAATGTCAAAGCTATCCACTCCTAACCTAACCGACCCTAACATGACCAAGCTTAACATAACTGAACCTATATTGCGGCGGCCACTACCTCCGGCCTCCCCTGGGTCTAGCATGTTAAGGTAGAGCAAAGTGGAGGGCACGAATCCACCGAATAGCAGCGTATAGCACAAAAGTCAATGATATCCTGTCATACCCTATCCAAACGCATTACAGACCGAACGCAATATAACGTAACCTAACGAGCCGAAACCACTATTGCTGGCCTCCCAATAGCTAAGCAGAAATTACTAGCGCACAGTAGGGCCCAGAAAACCGTCGAATAGAAGTGTATACCACTAAAGTCAAAGGTATCCTAAGCTAACCAACCCTAGCCTAACGTAACCAAACGTCGAATAACTAAACGTAACGAGCCGATACATCGACTGCATGCCTCCCACGGGGACAAGCAGAACATATCAGAGCAGGGTAGCGTTCCAAAGTCCACCGAATTGCATTATACAGCACAAAAGTCAAAGCCATCCTTCCCAAACGTAACCAAACCTAACCTAACCAAACGTAATCAAACTCAAACTATCGCGCAGCGAAAGCTATTGCTGGTCTTTCCATAGGCGAGCAGAGTATAGTAGAGCAATCTAGAGGGGAGGAGTCCACCGAGTAGCAGTGTCCAGCGCAGTAATCAAAGGTATCCTATCCTGACCTAGCCAAGCGTAACCCAACCAAGCGAAAGAAAACACAACCTATCGTGCGGAGAGCACTATTGCCGGCATCTCCAGCGCCAAGCAGATGATATTAGAGGAGAATAGAACGAAGGGGCTCATAGAATGGCAGTGTATAGCACGAAAGTCAAAGGTATCCTAACCTAACCCAAACAAACCTAACCTAACCAAACGTAACCTAACTCAACATAACGCGCCGCGGCCACTATTCCTGCCCCCCCCCCCAGAGCGAAGCAGAGAATATTAGATCACAGTAGGGCGCAGGAGTCAACCGAGTAGGAGTGTATAGCGCAAAAGTCACAGGCATCCTGTCCAAACCAGTCCCAGCCTAACTTAACCAAACGTAGAATAACTAAACCTAACGAGAAGAGACACATATTGCTGGCCTCCCCTGAGCCAAGCAAAACTTATGAGAGCAGAGTAGAGCGAAGGAATCCACAGAACGGCAGCGTATTGCACGAAAGTCAAAACCATTCTAACCAAGCCTATCCAAACCTGACCGAAGCAAACGTAAGCTAACAAAACCTATCGTGCGGCAACCGCCAATGCTGGCCCCCAGAGTACGAGTAGATTAGAGTAGAGTAACGGAGAGCGCAGAAATCCTCCGAATGGCAGTGAACTGCGCAAACGTCAGAGTCGTCCTGTCCAACACTTACCAAGCGCAACATAGCCAAATGTAACATAAGAAAACCTAACGAGCCTAGACCACAATTGCTGGCCTCCACATGGCCAAGCAGAACGTATTAGAGGAGAGTGGAAGGCAGAAGTCACTAGAATGGGATTGAACAGCAGAGAGGTCTAAGGTATCCAAACCTAACTCATGCAAACATAGCATAACCAAACGTAACGTAACTGCACCTAGTGAGCCGGGACGACCATTGCTGCCACCCTAGAGCCAAGCGGAACATATTAGTGGAGAATAGAGCGCAGGAATCCATAACATCGTGGTGCATAGCAGTAAAGCCGGAGCTGCCATATCCCAACATATCTAAACGTGATATAACCGAACTTAGCACAGCTCGACCTGACGTGCCGATACCACTATAGATTGCATCTCCAGAGCTAAGCAGAATATACTATAGCAAAGTAGAGCTCGCAAATATACCGCATCGCAGTTTATTGAAAAAGAGTCAAAGCTATCCTGATCTAACATAACCAAATATGACATAACTAAATGTAACCTAACTCAACCAAACGTGCCTAGACCATTGCTGCTGGACTCCGCATCGCCAGGTCGATGACATTAGAGGAGAGCAGAGCGAGGATGTCCATTAAAGGGCAGTATATAGCACAAAAGTCAAAGACATCCCAAACAAACCCAAACATACCTAATCTGACAGAATGTAACCAAAAAGAAAGTAACGCGCCGCGGCCACAATTGCTGCCCTCCTCAGAGCATAGCAGAACATATTAGAGCAGAGTAGATCGCAAAAATCCGTAGAATCGCAGGGCATAGCACAATAGTCGAAGCTACCCTATCCTAGCATAAGCTAACGTTACATAGCTGAACGTAGCCAAGCTTTACATAACGTGCCGATGCCACTATAGCTTGCCCCTCGAGATCCTATTTGTATATACTAGAGCGAAGGAGATCGCAGTAACCCACCGAATTGCAGTTTATAGCGCAAAAGACAAAGGTATCTTACCCTAACATTACCAAACGCATCATAACCAAACGTAACCTAACTCGACCTAACGTGCCTAGACCACTATTGCTGGCCACCCCATAGCAAAGCAGTGCATATTAGAGGAGAGTAAAGCGCAGAAGTCCATAGAATGTCGGTGCATAGCACAAAAATCAATGATTACCGAAACGAACACAAAGAAACTGTGCCTAACCAAACGTAACTTAAAGCAACCGGACGCGCCGCAGCCGCAACTACTGGCTTCCCGAGAGCAAAGAGGAGAATATTTGATCACAGTAAAGTGTAGAAATCCACCAGACAACAGCGTCCTGCACGAAAGTAAAAGCTATCCCAGGCAAACATAACCAAACTAAGCCAAAACAAGCTAATCCATAAGTTCGAAGAAATCCATAATATCGCAGTCCACAACACAATAGTTGGAGCAAACTTATCCTAACATAACCAAACGCAACATAGCCGAACGCAAACTAGCTCCACATGGCATGCCTGGACTACTATTTCTTGCTCCGCGAGATCCAAACAGGATATACTAGAGAAAAGTGGAACGCAATAATACACCACATTGCAGTCTACAGCACAAAAGTCAAAGGTATCCTAACCTAACCCAAACTAGCTTTACCCAGCCCGACATGTGCAAACTCAACATAACGTGCCCTGACCACGATTGTTGGCCTTCACAGGCCTAAGTAGATTAGAGTAGAGTACAGCACAGGTTAGGTATCCGCAGAGTAACAGTATATAGCACGAAAGTCACAGCTATACGAACCAAACTTGACTTAACCTAACCTAACCGACCGTAACACAACTCAACATAACGTGCCGCGACCACTGTTCCTAGCGACGCCGGGGACAGGCAGATTGTGATAGCGCAACGTAAAGCGCAGAAGTCCATGGAATAGCATTGTCTAGTGCCAAAGTCAACGCTATCCCAAACTTAGCCGGCGTAAGGTAACATAGCCAAGCGTAATATAATTCAACCTATCGTAGCGCGATCACAATTGCTGGCCACCTCATGGACATGCAAAACACACCAGATGATAGTAGGGCGCAAAAATCCGTGAAATCGCAGTGAATGGCAGAAGGGTCAACGATATCCAAACCTAACCCGTGCTAACATACCCAAACCGAACGTAACATAACTCAACCTAACGAGCCGCGGCCACCATTTGTGGCATCCCCGGAGCAATGTAGGGCATATTAGAGCACAGCAGAAAGAAGGAATCCACGGAAGAAAGGTGCATAGCACGAAAGTCACTACCATTCTAACAAAACTTAACCCAAACTAACACAATCATGCGTAGACTAACACAACCTATAGTGCCGCTACGACCATTGCGGGCCTCCCGAAAGTCGAGAAGAGTATAGCGGAACAACATAGGGCGCAGAAGTCCGCCGAAGTGCAGTGTACAGCACATACGTCTAAGCTACCCCATCCTTACCTAACCAAACGAAATATAGAAAAGGCTAACGTGCATAGTCCACTACTGCTGGACTCCACATCGTCAAGCAGAACATATTATAGAAGATTAGAGCGCAGAACTCCATGAAACGTTAGATTGCAGCTCAAAAGTCAGAGACATCCAAGCCTAACCCAAACAAATCTAACCGAGCCGAAAGTAACACGACTCATCCTAGCGCGCCGAGATAACTATTGCTTCCCTCCTCAGAGCGAAGCAGAACATATTATAGGAGGGCAGAGCGCTGAAATCCATAGAATAGCAGTGCATAGCACGATAGTCGAAGCTACCATATCCTAATATACACAAACGTAACGTAACCGAACGCAGCGAAACTCAACCTGACGTGCCGAGAGCGTAAATGCCGGCCTCCTAAGCTCCAAGCAGGGAATATATGGACACAATAGCACGAAAGTCAAAGCTGTCCTATCCTGACGTAACCAAACTTAACATAACCAGACGCAACATATCTTAGCCTAACCTGCCGAGAGCACAACTGCTGGCCTTATAGTAGCCAAGCAGAGTATACCAGAGCACCGTAGAGCGTAGAACCCCACCGAATATCAGTGTATAGCACAAAGGCCAAAGCCATCCTAACCATACTTAGTCCTCCCTAACCAAGCCTGGAGTAACGTAACCGAACCCAACGTGCCACCGCCTCTAATGCTGGCCTCGCACAGCGATGCAGAACTCAATACTGCACAATAGACCGCAGAAATCAATCGTACGGCGGTGTACAGCACAAAAGTCGAAGCTACCCTAACCAAACAAGTCCCAACCTTTCCAAGCCAAACGTACCCTATCTCAACATAGCGTGCCGAGACCACACTTGCTGGCCACCCGAGAGCCAAGCAGAATATACTAGGGCACAGTGGAGCTCAGTAATCCACCGCATTGCAGTGTGTGCCACAAAAGTCAAAGCAATCCAAACCTAACCCAAGCTATCATAACGTAACCAAACGAAGCCTGTCTCAGCCTATCGTGCCGAGAAGACAATTACTGGCTTCGGCTGTGTCGAGCAGAAAGCAGTAGAGCAGTGTAGTGTGTAAACATCCATCGAATATCGGTGTATAGTACGAAAGTGAAAGGTGTCCTATCCTAACCTAATCAATCGTGGCATAAGCATACGTAACGTAACAGAAACTGATGTGCCCCGAAAGCCATTGCTGGCCTCACGAGAGTTAAGCAGATTATAGCAGAGCAATGTAGGACTCTCGAATCGTCCGAATAGCAGCGAATTGCAAAATAGTAAGGAATGTCCTAAAATAACCAGACCTAACACGGCCTAATCAAATGTAACCAATCCCAACCTAACGTACATAGCCCATAATTGCTGGCATTCCCATCGCCACGCAGGGCATATTAGAGACGAGCGGAGCGCTGAGGTCCATAGAACGGTAGTATACAACACGTGTGTCAAGCATATCCAAACCAAATCCAAATAAACCTCTCCTAACCAAGCGTAAACTGACCCAACCTACCGCGCCGCGGCCACCACCTCAAGCATTCCCAGATCAACGCAGGGAGTATTAGATCGCAGTAAAGCTCAGAGGTCCTCCGAATAACATTGTATAGCACAAAAGTCAATGCTATCCATTTCTAACCTAACCAAGCGTAACTTAACCGAACACATTCTATCTCAACCTGACGTGACGACACCTTTACTACTGGCCTCCACAGCGCCAACCAGAATATATAGGAGAAGAGTAGAGCGCAGGAGTCCACCGAATAGCAGTGTACAGCAGAAACGTTGAAGCCATCCAAACCCAGCCATGGCTACCGTAATAAAACCAAATGTATCCTATCTCATTCTGACGAGCCGAAACAACTATTACCCGCATCCCCGTTGGAAAGCAGGGTATACTAGTGGAGAATAGAACTCTGAGGTCCGTAAGATGGCAATGCATAGCACGAAAGTCAAACATATCCCAACCTAACACAAATATACATAACCTAACCGAACGTAACATATTCGAACCTAACGCACCGCGGCCACCATTCCTGGAATTCCCAGAGCAAAGCAGGGAATATTAGGTCACAGTAGAGCGCAGAACTCCACCGAATAGCCGTGCATAGCACAAAAGTCAAAGCTATTCTCTCCTAACCTAACCAAACGTCACATAATCAAACGCAAAATAACTCAGACCAACGAGCCGAGACCAAGACTGCTGGCCTCCCCAGAACCAAACAGATTATACTACAGCGCAGTACAGCACAGAATTCCATAGGATATCCGTGTAGAGCACATACGTTGAAGCTATCCTCGCCAGACCCAACCAAACCTAACCAATTCAAACCTAACCTATCCCAAGCTAACGCGCCGCGACATGTATTGCTGTTCTCCACAGAGCCGAGCAGAGTATAATAGGGGAGAATAGAGCGCAGAAATCTATGGAATCGCAGTGTATAGCAGAATATTCCAATCTATCCAAACCTAACACAAACGAACGTAACGTAACCAAACATAGCCTAATTCGACCCAACGGACCGAGACCAATACCGCTGGCATCCCCATAGCCAAGCCGAATACACTAGAGCACAGTAGAGCGCGGAAATTCTAGGTACAGCTGTGTACCACAGAAGTCAAATCTGTCCAAGCCTAACACAAACAAACGCAACCTAACCGAACATAGCCTAAATACAGCTAACGTGCCACGACCGCCATTGCTGGTCTCTCCAGAGGCAAGCAGATGCTAGTATGGCAATGCAGATCGCAGATATAGACAGAACAGTAGTATATAGCACAAAAGGCAAAGCCATCCTAACCATACTTTACCTAACCTAACCTAACGAAACCTGAACTTTCCCAACCAAACGTGCCACGACAGCTATTACTGGCCTCCACAGATTCATGCAGATGATAGTGGAGCAGTGCAGTGCACAGATATCGGCCTAGTAGCAGTGTACAGCACTAATGACAAGGCCACCCTATCCAAACATATCCTAGCCTAGCCAAGCCGACCGTAACGTAACACAACCTAGCGTGCCGAGACCACATTTGCTGGCCTCCCCACAGCAAAGCAGTATATACCAGAGCTCAGTGGAGCTCTGAAATCCATCCAACACCATTGTATAGCACAGAAGACAAAGCAATCCTATCCTGCCCTTACCAAACGCAACATATGCAGACGTAACGTTATCCAAACCTACGTGCCACGAACGCTTCTGCTGTCCTCACGAGAGCAAAGCATAGTATAGCAGAGCAATGTAGAACGCTGAAATCCTCCGAATGGCAGTGTACAGCATAAAAGTCAAAGCTGTCTCAGCCAAACTTTACCAAACATAGCCTAACAAAGCGTAACGTAACTCATCCTAACGTGCCGCGACCACTGTTGCTCGCATCCCGAAAGTCGAGCGGAGTATAGCAGAGCAATGTAGGGCGCTGGAATACACAGAATGGCAGTGTATAGCATAGAAGTCACAGCTACCATAACCAAACCTAACCCAACATAGCCAGGCCAGACGTAACATATCTCAAACAATCGCGCCGGTACCAGTATTGCTGGCCTTTCCAGAGCCACGCAGAACTTATTAGGGCACAACGGAGCGGTGAAATCGCCCATATAGCAGTGAATGCCACGAAAGTCAAAGTTACCCCATCCTAACCTGGCCAAACGTAACCGAAGCTAATGTAACATAGCTCAGCCTAACGTACCGAGACCACCTTTGCTGTCTTCACCAGAGCCAAGATGAAAATGTTAGAGGGAAATAGAGCGCAGAAATCAATACAGTCGCAGTGGACAGCACAAAAGCCTAAGCTGCACTGTCCTAACTTAACCGAGCGTAACCTAACCAGAAGGAAAGTAACTCAACCTAGATTGCTGAGACCTCTATTTCTGTCCACGCCAGAGCCAAGCAGAGCATACTAGAACGCAGTGGAGCGCAAGTATCCACCAAATGCTGTGAATAGCACAAAAGTCAAAGCTATCCTCGCCTAACCTAACCTAACATAACAAGACAAAACGTAACAAAACAAATCCTTTCGTGTCACGACCATTACTGCTGGCCACCGCAGGGTCAAGCAGAGAATAGTAGAGCACAGCAGTGTATACAGCGAAAGTGGAAGTTATCCTATCCTAACCTATCCAAACGCGACATTACCAAACGCAACGTGTCTTAGCCTAACATGCCGAGAACGCTACTGCTGGCATCCCTGTAGCCAGGCAGAATATACTACAGCACATTCGAGCGTAGATATCCTTCGTATAGCAGTGTATAGCACAAAAGTGAGCTTTATCGTACCACAACCTATCCAAACTTAATGGAACCAAACGTAACCTAATCTAACACAACGTCCCTGCACCACTATTGCTGGCCTCCAACAAGACAAGCGGAATATGTTAGAGCACAGTAGAGAGCAGAAAGCCACCAAGCTGCAGTGTACATCACAAAAGTCGGGGTCATCCTAAACAAACCTAACCTAACTCAAACTAACCAAATGTAGACAGATTGAACTTAAATTGCGGCGACCGCTATTGCCGGTCGTCCCAGCGTCGAGCAAATTATATAAGAGCACAATAGATCGCGGAAGTCCACCGAGTAACAGTGTATACCACGCAAGCCATATCTAGCCACACATAACAAACGCAACGTATCCTAACCCAACGTAGCATAACTAAACCTTACGAGCCGCGACCGACATTGCTGGCATTCCTAGATCCAAGTTGAACATATTAGGCGAAACTATGGCGCCGAAATCCACAGAATGGCAATGTACAGCAGAAAAGTCGAAGGTACCCTAACCTAACCAAGACTACCCTAGCATAGCCAAGCGTAATATAACTCAAACTAACGTTCCGGGACCACTATTGCTGGCCTCCCCAGAGCCACGTGAAGCATATTAGAGCACAGCAGAGCGAAGAAATCTACCGCATTGCAGTGTATAGCGCAAAAGTCAGATACATGCTCACCAAACCTAGCCTAACCTAACCTATCGAGACGTAACATAACCGAAACAAACCTACCGCGTCTACTACTGCTGGCGTCCCCAGAGACAAGAAGAATATGATAGAGCACAGTAGAGCAGAGCAGTCCACCGGATAGCATTGTATAGCGCAGGAGCCTGAGCTACAATATCCTAACTTAACCAAACATATCATAGCCAGACGCAACCTACCTCACACAAACGTGCCGAGACCAATACTGCCCTCCTACCAAAAGCCAAGCAGAATAAACTAGAGTACAGCAGTGCGTAGGAATCCACCGGATAGAAGTCTACAGTACAAAGGTCAAAGCCATCCCACCAAACTTTGCCTAACGTAACCTAACCTAACCGAACGTAACATAACCAAAGCAGACGTGCCATGACCGCTCTTGCTGGCCTCCACAGAGAAAATCAGATGCTATTAGAGCAATGTAGATCGCAGATATCGATCGAACAGCAGTGTACGGCACAAAATTCCAAGCTATCGTAGCCAAATATATCCTAACCTAGCCAAACCAAACGTGACATATCTCTACCAAACGTGCCACGAACATTATTGCTGTCCTCCACAAAGACAAGCAGATGATATTAGGGCATAGTAGGGCGCAGAAATCCACCGAAGGACAAACTACAGCACGTATGTCTAAGCTACCGTATCCTATCGCAACAAAACGTAACATAAGCGAACGCAACCTAACTGAGCCTTTCCTGACACGGCCGCAGCATCTGGCCTCCCCAAAGCCAAGCAGATGCTTGTAGAGCAATGCAGAGCGCAGATATCGACCGAACAGCAGTGTAAGGCACAAAAGTGAAAGCCACCCTAACCAGCCCTTAACTAACCTAGCCAAGCCAGACGCAGCGTAACTCAACATAACCTGCGGAAACCTTCATTGCTGACATCCCCAGAGCCAAGCAGAATGTACTTGAGCACAGTAGAGCGCAGAAAGCCACCAAATGTCAGTGTATAGCACAAAAGTCATAGATATGCTAATCTAACCTGACCTAACCTAACCTAACCAAGCGTAGGACAACAGAACCTAACGAGACGAGACCTCTATTGCAGGCCTCCCCAGAGCCAGGTAGTACATGTTAGAGAACGGTAGAGCGCAGAAATCCGCCGAATAGCAGCGCATAGCACAAAAGTCGAGGTCATCCTATCCTACTCTATCCAAACGTAACCTAACTCAACATAACGTGCCGCTACCGCTGCCGTTGGCCTCCACAGAACCAAGCAGAACGTGTTAGGGGAGGATAGGTCTCACAAATCCATAGGATCGTAGTGTACAGTAGAAAAGTCAAATATATCCAAACCCAACTCAAACTAACGTAACCTAACCTGGCGTGGCCAGACACAGCCTTGGTGCAGCGACCACTATTGCTGACGTCACCGGGGTTTAGCGAAGTATAGTAAAGCAATGTAGAGCGCACGAATCCACTGACTATCTATGTATAGCACAAAAGTCAAGGCGATCCTCTCCTAACCTAGCCAAACGTAACGCAACCAAACGTAACCTAACCCAACCTAACGTGCCTAGATCACTATCGCCGACCTCCACATACCCAAACAGAATACACTAGGGCAGAGTAGGGCGCATAACCCCATACAATAACAGTTTACACCACGAAAGTCGAAGCTATCCTACCCTATCCCAAGCAAACATGCCCTAACCAAACGTAGGCTATCCCAACCTGATGCGTAGAGACAACTATTACTGTCCTCCCCAGAGTGGAACAGAGTATAGTAGAAGAATGTAGAGTGTAGAAATCCACCGAATAGCAGTGTATAACACAAAAATCAAAGCCACCCTTATCAAACCTAGCCTAACCTAAATTAGCCAAGCGCAACCTAACTCAACCTATCGTGCCACGACCGCCATTGCTGGCCTCCCCAAAGTCGAATAGAGCATAATAGAGTAACGAAGAACGCAGAAATCATCCGAAAAGCAGTGTAAAGCACAAAAGTCAAATTTATCCTATCTTAACGTAACCAAACGTTGCATACCCGGACGTAACCGAACTAAACCTAACGTACCAAGACGAATATTGCTGGCACCCCCATCGCCAAGCAGGACATATTGGTGGAGAATGGAGTGCAGAAGTCAATAGAATGGCAGTGTACAGCAGAAAGGTCACAGTTGTAAAGAACGTAGCCCATGCTAACATAACCTGACCAAACGTAACATAACAAAACCTAGCGTGCCGCGGCCGCTCTTTCTAGATCTCCCAGAGCAAAGCAGGGTATGCTAGAGCACAGCAGAACTGAGAAATCCACCGAATATCAGTGTACAGCACAAAAGTCATAGCTACCCTATCCTAAGCGAACCAATCTTAGCATTACCAAGCGTAACCGGACACAACCTATAGTGGCGCCACCACTATTGCTGCCCTCCCCGGAGCCAAGCAGTAAATATTAGAAGCGAGAAGTGCTAAGAATTCGATAGAGTCTCGGTGTACAGCAGAAAAGTCAAAGACACCCAAACCTAACCCAAATTAACGTATCCGAACGTGAGATAGCCATACGCAGCATAACGTGCCACGACGAATATTGCTGGCCTCCCTAGAGCCAACCAGAGCATATTAGAGCACAGCAGTGCGCAGAAATGCATCCAGTAGCGGAGTATAGCATAAAAGTTAAAGCCATCCTATCCTATACTAACAAAACGTAGCCCAGCCGAACGCAATGTCACAAAACAAATCGTGGCTCGACCACTATTGCTGGCAACCTCAGGGTCGGACAGGGTATAGTAGAGCAATGTAGAGCGCAGAGATCCACCGAATATCAGTGTATGGCGCAAGAGTCTTAGTTATCATATCCTAACCTTAGGAAAAGTATAACCAATCGCAGCCTAGTCCAACCTATCGTGCCTACACCACAGTTGCCGGCGTTCCCATCGCCTTGCAGAGCATACTAAAGGAGAGTAGAGCGCAGATGCCCATATAACGGCAGTGTACAGCATATAAGTAGAAGCTATCCCAACCAGATCCAGACCTAACGTAATCAAACGTAACGTACATCGCTCTAACGAGCCGAGACCACTATTGCCAGCCTCCCCAGAGACAAGCAGAGCATATTAGAAAACAGGAGCGAGCAGTAGTCCACCGAGTAGCAGCTCATATCACAAAAGTCAAGGCTATCCTAGCGTTACCTAGCCAAACGTAACCTAACCCAACTTAACGTGCCTTGATCACTATTGCTGACCTCCACGTAGCCAAGCTGAATATACTAGGGCAGAGCAGGGCGCAGAAACCCATCGAATAGAAGTATATACAATGAAAGTCAAAGCTATACAAGCCAAACCCAAACTAACATAGCCTAACCAAACGATGCCTAACACAACCTAACTTGCGGAGACCACAATTGCCCTCTACCCTAGAGCCGAGCATAGCATACTAGAGCACAGCAGAGCGCAGAAATGCATCGCGTAGCAGTGTACACCACAGAAGTCATAGCCATCCTATCCTACCCTAACCAAGCGTAGCATAACGAAACGTAGCATACCCAATCTAATGTGCCGAGACCACTCGGTACTGTCATACTCAGAGACGAGCAGATTATATTAGGGCAATGTAGAGCGTAGAATTCGACCGAAAAGCAGTGTAGAGCACAAAAGTCAAGTCTATCATAGCCCCTACTATCGAAGCGTAATATAATGAGGCGTATCATAACTTAATCTAACGTGCCAAGAACACTATTGCTGGAATCCCAAGAGCCAAGCAGAATATACTAGGGCACGGTGGAGCCCACAGAACAACCAGATAGCAGCGTATAGCATAAAGGTCAAATATATCCTAACCTAGCGTGACCTAGCCTAACCTAACCATCGTAGACTATCTAAACTTAACGAGACGAGACGTCAATTGCTGGCCTCCCCAGAGCAAAGCATATTACAGCACACTAGAGCGCAGAAATCCAGCGAACAGCAGCGTACAGCGCAGAAGTCAAAGCCATCCTAGCCAAACCTAACATAACCTACCCATCCAATCATAACCTGACTCAGTCCATCCTGCCGCGACCGCCATTGCTGTCCTGTCCGGAGTAGAGCATAGTAGTGAAGCGTAGAGCACAGGAATCCTCCGGATGTCAGTATACAGCACAAAGATCAAAGTCACGCGAACCAAACATAACCTGATCTGACATAAACAAGCGTAGCATAACTCAACCTAACGTGCCCACACCACTATTGCTAACCTCTCCAGGGCCATGCAGATTATTCTAGAGCACCGTGGAGCGCAGAAATCCGCCGCATTCGCGTGTAAGACAGAAACGTAGAAGGTATCCTGACCAAACGTGATGTAACCAAACCAAACCAAACGTAACTAATCCCCTCCTAATGTGCCTAGCCCACAGCTCCTGGCTTCGCCGTCGCCAAGCATGGCATAGTAGAGGAGAGTAGAGCGCAGAGGTCCATAGGGCGGCAATGTATAGCACGAAGGTCAAGGATATCCAAACCTACCCCAAGCAAACGTAACCCAACAAAACACGAAGCGCCGCGGTGACTATCTCTGGAATTCCTGGAGCAAAGCAGGGCATATTAGATCACAGTAAGGCGCAGAAATCCGCCGAGTAGCAGTGCACGGCAGAAGAGTCAAAGCAACCCTATCCTAACCTAACCAAGCATAACACATCCAAACGTAACCTAACTCCTACTAACGTGCCATGACCGCAATTGCTGACATCACAAATGCAAAGCAGAACATACGGGCGCACTGGAGAGCAGAAACCCGCTGCACTGTTGTGCAAGGTACACAGGTCAAAGATATCCTAACCCAACCTGGCAGGACCCGACCAAGACAAACGAAGCCTAGCACAACCAACCGTGAGGAGATCACTTCTGCTGACCTCCCTAGGGCCCAGCAGACCATAAGTTGAGCACAGTAGAGCGCAGATATCCCCGAATAGTAGTGTATAGCAGAAGAGTCTGAGCTCTCCTCTCCTAGCCTATACAAACCTGACAAGCCCAAACGCAGCATAACCAAATCTAACGTGCCGAGACCACAATTGCTTTCCTCCCCAGACCAAGCAGACCGTATAGGAGAACAGCAGAACTCAGAAATCCACCGAATAGCAGAGTATAGCACAAAAGTCAAAGCAATCCTAACCTAACCTAACCAATCGTAACCTAACCAAATGCAACACAAAATAGGTTAACGTGCCGAGACCAATACTGCTTGCACTCCCATAGACAAGCAGAATATACTAGAACACAGTGGACCGCAGAAATCCAACAAGCAGCTGTGTATCACAAACGCCAAAGGTATCCTAATCTGTCACAAAGTATCCTATCCTAACCAAGCGTAATTTAACAGAACCTAACGTGCCGCGACCACTATTGCTGGTCTCACGAGAGCCGAGCAGGGTGTACTAGAGAAACGTAGAGCGCGGGAATCCACCAAATAGCAGCGTATCGAGCAAGAGTCAAAGAAACCAACACATAACATCCCCCAACCTAACCTAACCATAGGTAGAATAACAGATCTTATCTCGCCGGGTCCACAACTGTTGGCCTCTTCGTCGTCATTCAGAGCATATTAAAGCAGACGAGAACCCCGAAATCCATAGGATCGCAGGGTATAGCAGAAAAGTCAAAGCAAACCATATCTGACCCAAACAAACATATCCTAGCCGAACGTAGCCTATTTCAACCTAAATAGGCTACGTATAATAGAGCCATGTAGAGCGCAGAAAGCTGCCAAATAGCACTGTACACCACAAAAGTCGTAGATATCCAAAGCTAACCAGGCACAAACCAACCTGACCAAGCGTATCATTGTTAAACATATCGAGACGAGACCTCCATTGCAGCCCCCCCCCCAGAGCCAAGCAGAACATATTAGAGCACAGTAGAGCGCATGAAACCACTGAATGGAGGTGCATGGCCCAATAGTTGACGCCATCCTAGCCAAACATAACCTAACCTAACATAAACAAACGTAACATAACACATCCTATCGTGCCACGGCTGCCACTTCTGGCCTCCACAAAGTCGAGTAGAGTATAGTAGAGCAATGAGCAGCTCCGAAATCTGCCGAATATCAGTGTACAGCACAAAAGTCGAAGTTATCCATCCAAACCTAACCAATCTTAGCATATCCAAACGTAGCCTAACGAGAGCTAACGCGACGCGTTCAGCATTTCTGGCCTTGCCAGAGCAAAGCAGAGAATATAAGATCACAGCAGAGCGCGGAATTCCCCAGAAAAACAGTGTACAGCAAGAAAGTCAAAGCTACACTAGCCTAACATAACCAAACAAAACATCACCAAACGTAACATAACTAAACCAGGCGTGCCTAGGCTACTATTGCTGACATGCGCAGAGCAAAGCAGCACATATTAGAGCAGTGTGGAACGCAGAAATACACCGAATAGCAGCGTATAGCGCAAAAGTCAAAGCTACACTGCCTAACCTGGCCAAATGAGACATAACCAAACGTAAAGCAACACAACATGTGGTGCCACAACCAATATTGCTAACCTCAAGGGATCCAACCAGGGTATAGCAATGCAGTTTCGGACGCTGTCATCGACCTAGTTACAATGTATAGCGAAAGGGCAAAGGTATCCAGACCAAACTTAGTCAAGCCTAGCCTATACGAACTGAAAACCTCTCAACCTATCGAGCCGCGGCCACTATTTCCGGCCGTCCGGGAGTCGAGCAGAGTATAGTAGAGCAATGCAGTGGGCAGAAATCCACCGAAGAGCAGCGCATAGCACAAAAGTGGAAGACAACCCGTCCTTACCTAGCCAAGCGTAACATAACCGTACTTAATACATTTCAACCCAATGCGACGCGACCGCTATCGATGGACTCCCCAGAGTCAACCTGAAGATGCTAGAAAACCGTTCATTGCAGATTTCCACCTAAATGCAGTGTAAACCACGTAAGGCAAAGCAATCCAAACCTGACCCAGACTAAAGCAGCCTAACCAAATGTAGCTTAACACAAGCTCTCGCGCCGATACCACCATTACTAGGCCCCCATAGACGAGCAGAGAATTGTAGAGCAACGTAGGGTGCGGAAATCCACCATATAGCAGTGTATATCGCAAAATTCAATGTTATCGCTTCCTGACGTAACCAATCGTAATATCACCAAGCGTAACGTAGCACAAACTCATGTGCCGCGATCACGATTCCTGGCATCCCCAGTGCCAAGCAGAGCATATTAGTGGATAACGGAAAGCGGAATTCCACGGAATCGGTGTGCATATCCGAGAAGTCTAAGCTACCCATGCCTAATCATAGCCAACAGGACATACCCAAACATAGCCTAAGTGAACATAACGTGCCGCGGCCACTATTGCTGACCTCCGCAGAGCCAAGAAGAAGAAATTAGTGGAGTTCAGGCCGCAGAAACTCATAGACTCGCAGTGTATATCAGAAAAGTCAAAGCACCCCAATCCTAACCCAAACCAACGGAAAATAACCTATCTTCTCATAACTAACCCTATCGTGCCGAGACAGCTATTGCTGCTCTCCCCAGAGCCAAGCAGAACATATTGGAACACACTAGAGCACAGAAATCCAATGAACATCTGTGTACAGTACAAAGGTTATTGATACTCTGACCCAGCGTATCCTAAACCGACCTATCCGAAAGTAACTTGACACAACATAACGTGCCGAGGCCACTGTTTGTGGCCTTCCCAGACCCAAGCTGAAAACATTATAGCACCCTAGGGCGCAGGAATAGACCTAACAGCAGACTATAACCCCAAAGTGAAAGCTATTTTCTCTTAACCTAGCCAATCGCAACACAACCGAACGTAATCTTACAAAACCTAACGTGCCCCGACCATTCTTGCTGGTTTCCACAGAGCCACGCAGAAAGCATTGGTAGAGAGTGGGACGCAGTGATGCATAGAACCGCAATGTGCATCAAAACAGTCAAAGCTACCCAAACATAACCCAAACCAACAGAAAACAGCCGAACATAGCCTAACTCAGCCTTACGCACCGAGACCCCTATTGCTGCGCTCTCCAGAGGCAAGTTGGACACAATAGAGCAGAGTACAGCACAGAAGCTCACCAAATAGTTGTGTTCAGCACAAAAGCTAAAGCTACCCTAACCAAACTTTGCCAAAAGCTACCTAACCGAACGTAACCTGACTCAACGTAGCGTGCCGAGATAACAATTGCTGGTATTCCCAGAGCGAAACTGCAAATATTGGAGCACTGTAGGGCGCAGAAATCCACCTAATAGCAGGCTATAGCACTAAAGTCGAAGCTACCCTCTCCTAATATAACAAACAGTAACATAACCAAACGTAACCTAACGCAAACAAACGTGCCGAAGCCGCTATTGCTGCCCTCTCCAGAGCCAAGCAGGGAATACTAGAGCACGGTAGAGGGCAGAAACCCACCAAAGAATAGCGTACGGCACAAAAGTTAAAGGTACCCTAATCAAACTTAGCCTAACCCAAGCTAACCGAACGTAACCTGACTCAGCATAAATTGCCGCGACCACTATTGCTGGCCTCCCCAGAGCCAAGCAGAGCAGGTTAGTGGTGAGTAGAAAGCAGAAATCCATAGAACAACAGTGTACGTCGTAGAAGTAAGAGGTACACAAGCTTAACCCAAGCCAACGTATAATAACCGAACGTAACCTGACAAAACATTACGCGCCTAGACCACTATTTCTGGCCTTCCCAGAGACAAACCAAAAATATTAGAGCTCCTTCGGACGCAGAAATGCACCTAATAACAGAGAATAGCACTAAAGTCGAAGATATCATCACCTAACATGCCCAATCGTATCATAACCAAACGTAGCATAACTCATCCCAATGTGTTGCGAGCACTATTTCAGGCCTCCACAGAGCATAGCATATCACATTAGTGCAGAGGAGAACGCAGAAACCCATACAATCTCAGTGTATATCGGAAAAGTCAAAGTTACACGTGCCTAACCCAGACTAACGGAACATATCCAAGCATAGCCTAACTCAACCTAACCTGCCGAGACCACTATTTCTGCCCATCCCAGAGCCAAGCAGGACGTACTAGAGCGGAGCACAGCGCTGAAATGTACCGTATATCAGTGTACAGAACGATAGCTACAGCAATCATACCAAACATAGCCTGACCCATCCTATCCGAACGAAACCTGACTCGATATAACATGCCAAGAACACCATTGCTGGCCTTGCCAGAGTCAAGCCGAAGGCATTAGAGCACTGTAGGTCGCAGAAATCTACCTAACAGGAAACACTAACTCTATGGACAAAGATACCACTCCTAACCTAACCAATTGTAACATAAACATACGTACCATAGCTCGACCAATCTTGGAGCGACTACTATTGCTGGCCAACACAGAGCCAAGCAGAAACAATCAGTGGAGAGTAGGGCGCGGAATTTCATAGAATCGCAGTGTATATGAGAAAAGTCAAAGCTGAAGAAACCTAACCCATGCCAGCGGAACATGGCCAAATACAGCCGACCTCAACCTAACGTGCCGACACCGCTAATGCTGCCCACCCTACAGCCAAGCAGGAGATACTACAGTACAGTAGAGCGCAGAAATCCACCGAATAGCAGTGTACAGCGAATAAGTTAAAGCTACCCTGACCAAACTTTGCCTGACCCAACCTAACCGAACGTAACGTGACTCAACGTAACGTGCAGAGGCCATTATTGCTGGCCTTCCCAGAACCAAGCTGGAAGCATTAGAGCACTCTATGGCGCAGGAGCCCACCTAACAGCAGACTACAGCACAAAAGCCAAAGCTACCCTCTCCTAACCTAACAAATTGTAACAAAAACGAAAGTAACGTATCTAAACATAGCGTCCCGCGACTACTATTGCTGGCGTACCCGGAGCCAAGCAGGACATACTGCAGCATATTAGAGCGCAGAAATCCACCGCACAGCAGTGTACAGAAAAATAGTTAAAGCTATCAAGACGAACTTTAACCACACAAGACCCAACCGAACGTAACCCGACTGAAGATAACCTGCAGAGACCACTATTGCTGGCCACCAAGAGCCAAGCTGAAAGCATTAGTGCTGTGTAGGGCGGAAAAATCCACCTAACAGCAGACTCTTGCACTTAACCTGCAGAGACCACTATTGCTGGCCACCAAGAGCCAAGCTGAAAGCATTAGTGCTGTGTAGTTCGGAAAAATCCACCTAACAGCAGACTCTTGCATTAAGGCCAGAACTACCTCTCCTAACTTAACAAATCTAACATAGCTACACGTAACTTCACTCAAGCTAACAAGCCGTGACCACTACTGCTGTACTCCCCAGAGCCAGGCATGACATACTAGAGCACAGTAGGGCACAGAACTCCACCGAATAGCAGCGTACGGCACAAAAGTTAAATGTATCCCGACCAAACATAGCTTAACACTTCCTAACCGAACTTAACCTGAACTAACATAACGTGCTGAGACCATTATTGCTGGCCTTTCGAGAGCAAAGCAGAAAATATTGGAGCACTGTAGTGCGCAGGTATCCACTAAATTGCAGACCATGGCACTAAAGTCATAGATATCCTCCCCTACCCTTATCAACCATATCAAAACCGATCGTAATGTAACTTAACCTAACATGCCGCGACCACTACTGCAAGCCTCCTCAGAGACAAGCGGAACACACTAGAGGACAGTAGGACGCCGAAATACATCGAATTTCAGTGCACAGCGCAAAAGCCGAAGTCATCCTAACCAAACTTAGCCTAGACCAACCTAACCGAACGTAGCCTGACACAACGTACCGAACCGGGACCCCTATTGCAGGTCGTCCCAGATGCAATCTGAAAGCATTGGGGCATAATAGGGCGCAGAAAACCACCTAATGTCAGACTATAGCCTTAAAGTCAAGGCTGCCTCTCCAAACCTAACCGTTCTTAACATACCCATACGTACCCTAGCTCAACCTAACATGCCGCAACCACTACTTCTGGCATTCCCAGAGCCAAGCTGATGACACTGGGGCACGGTATGGTCCAGAAATCCACCAAATAGCAGACTATAGCGCTAAACTCAAGGCTATACTCTCCTAGCCTACCCGACGGTAACATAAACAAACGTAACCTAACTCAACCTATCGTGCCAAGACCACTATTGCTGGTCTTCCCGGAGGCAAGCTGAAAATATTACAGCACTGTAGGGCCCAGGAATTAACCTGACGCCAGGCTATAGCACTAAAGACAAAGCCATACCCTCCAAACCTAGCCAAACGTAACATAGCCGAACGTAGCGTGACTCAACCTAACGAGCTGCGACCACTATGGCTGGCCCACTGTTCAGCACAAAAGTTAAAGCTATCATATCCAAGCTTATCCTAATCCAACTAACCGAGCGTTACCTGACAAAACGTAGCATGCCGAGACCACTATTTCTGGCCATCCTATAGCCATGCTGGAAGCATTAGGGCGCCGTAGGACGCAGAAATCCCCCTAATAGCAGACTATAGCACTAAAGCCATAGCTATCCTTTCGCAACAAAACCAAACGTAACATAACCGAACGTATTTTAACTCCACCTAAATTGTTGCTACCTCAATTGCTGGCCATCCCTGTGCCAAGCAGTACACATTAGTGGAGAAGAGAACGCAGAAATCCACAGAATCGCGGTGTACATCAATACAGCCGAAGCAACCCAAACCTATCCCAAACCAGCAGGACTTACCCAAGCATAGTCTAACTGAAACTAACATGCCCAGACCCCTATTGCTGACCTCCCCAGTGCCAAGCAGGACATACTAGAGTGCCCTAGAACCCAGAAACAATCCGGAAATAGGTGTACAGCACAAAAGTTAGATCTATCCTAGCCAAACTTAGCCTAACCCAACCTAACCGAACGTAACCTGCCACAGCATAACATGCCGAGGCCACCATTGCTGGCCTTCGCAGAGCCAAGCTGGATATGCTGATGCACTGTACGGCGCAGGAATCCACCTAATGTCAAACTATAGCGATGAAGTCAACGCTATCCACTTCTAACGTAATCAATCGTAACACAACCGATCGTAACCTAACTCAACCTAATATGACGCGACCACTATTGATGGCCTCCCCAGAATCAAGCAGAACACATAACTGGGGTGTAGAACGCAGAAGTCCATAGAATCGCAGTGTACGCCAGAAGAGTCAAACCTACCCATACCTGGTCCAAACGAATGAAGAATATGAGCGAACCTATCCTAACTTAACCTAACGTGCCGAGACCGCCGTTGCTGCCCTCCCCAGAGCCACGGAGGACATGCAAGAGCGCTGTAGGACGCTGAAGTCCACCGAACAGTAGTGTACAGCTCAAAAGTTAAAGCCATCCTCATCAAACACAGCCTAACACAACATAATCGGGCGTAACCTGATACAACATAGCGCGCCTAGACCACTATTGCTGTCCTTCCCAGGGGGAAGCCGAAAATATTTGAGCCCTGTAGGGCGTAGAGGTCCACCGAAGGACAAACTATTGCACTAAAGTCAATGACATCCTCTCAAAACTTAACCAACCATAACATATCCGACCTTAACCTAATTAAACCTAACGTGCCAGTACCACTACAGCGGGCCTCCCCACAGACAAGCAGAACGCATAAGTGGAGAGTAGAACGCAGAAGTCCATAAAATCGCAATGTATGTCATAAGAGTCAAAGATACCCAAACCAAGCCCACACCAACAGAACATAGCCAAAAATATCCCAACTAATGCTACCATGCCGAGACCGCTATTTCTGCCCTTCCCAGAGCCAAGCAGGACATACTAGAGCTCAGTAGAGCGCAAAAATCCACCGAATACCAGTGTACAGCACAAAAGTTAAAACTGCTCTGACCAAACATAGTACGACCCAAACTAAGCGAACATAGCCTGACACCTTGTAACGTGTGGAGGCCATCGCTGGGCCTGCCATAGCGAAGCTGAAAACTTTAGAGCATAGTAGGGCGCAGGAGACCCCTAGGAGTAGACCATAGCACTAAAGGCATAGCTATCCTCTCCTAACCTAGAGAATCGTAACGTAGCGGATCATATCTTGACTTACCGTGACCTACAGCGACCACCATCTCTAGCCTCCCCAGAGCCAAGCAGCACATACTAGTGCGCAGTAGAGCGTAGAAATCCACCGAAAAGCAGTGTAGAGAGCAAAAGTTAAAGCTACACTGACAAAACATTGTCCAACCGAATGCAATCGTACGAAACTCGATTCAACATAAGGTCCCGAGACCACTGATGCTGGCCTTCCGGGAGTCAAGCTGAACATATTAGAGCACTGTAGGGCGCAGAAATCCACCTAATTGCAGGCTATAGCACTAAAGTCAAAGCAATTTTCTCCTAACCTAACTAAGCGTAACATAACCAAACGCAGCCTATCTCAGACTTACGTGCCGAGACCAGTACTGCTGGCCTCCCCATAGCCAAGTAGAATATACTACAGCACAGTCGAGCGAAAATCCACACAATGGCAGCGCATAGCAAAATAGTCAAAGCCATCCTAACCACACTTGACCTAACCTAACCTAACCAAAAGTAACCTAATTCAAGCGGACATGCCCCATCCGCTATTGCTGGTCTCCCCAGATTCTAGCGGATGCTATTAGAGCAATGCAGCTCACAGATGTCGAGCGAATAGCAGTGTACAGCGCAAGAGTCAAAGCTACCCCTTCCTAACCTGACCATGCGTAACGTAACCAAACGTAATCAAACCCAACCAAACATGCCGCCACCACTACTGTTGGACCCACGGAGCCAAGCAGAGCGTATATGAGGAGGGTAGGGCGCAGAAATCCATATAATCGCATTGTAGAGCGGAATAGTCAACGATATCCAAACTTACCCCAAGCTAACGTATCCTAACCTAGCATAGCCAAACTAAAGGTCACGTACCGCGACCACAATTTCCTTCCTCCACAGGGTACAGCAGACTAGAGTAGAGCAAAGTGGAGGGCAGTAATCCACCGATCACATGCGCATAGCACGACAGTCAAAGCTACACTAACCAAACGTAACCTGACACAACCTAACAAGCCATACCACCTTTGCTCGGATCCCGAGCATAAAAGTCAAAGCTATCCATGCCAAACCAGAATAAGCATAGACTGACCAAACGTAGTCTAACTCAAGCTTACGTGCAGAGACCTTTATTTCTGGCCTCCCCTGTGTCGTGCAGAGTACGGTAGAGGAATGTAGACAGTATAAATCCCCCAAATAGAGGTTTGAAGTACAAAAGTCAAAGCCGTCTTGACCAAACGTATCCTAACATAACGAAAGCGAACGGAACCTGACAGAACCAAGCGTGGCACGTACATTATTGCCGACCGCCCTAGGGACAAGAAGAATATATTAGAGCACAGTAGAGCGCAGACGTCCACCGAATAACAGTGTATAGCGCAAAAGTTAAAGCCGTCCTTTCCTAACTTAACGGGTCGCGACTTAACCGAACGTAAGCTATCACAAAGTATCGTGCCGAGACGGCTATTGCTGTCCTCCGCAGTGCCAAGTGGAACATGATAGAGGAAAGTAGAGCGCTGAAGTCCATAGAATGGCAGTGCATAGCAAAATGTTCGAAGCGACGCTATCCTAACATAGCCAGACGTAACATAACCGAACGTAGCCTAACTCAAAC
This sequence comes from Eufriesea mexicana, assembly GCF_001483705.2. Classification (NCBI taxonomy): domain Eukaryota; kingdom Metazoa; phylum Arthropoda; class Insecta; order Hymenoptera; family Apidae; genus Eufriesea; species Eufriesea mexicana. The sequence continues at coordinate 236,266 of NW_016908527.1, read as the reverse complement.
TAACGTGCCGCAACCAGTATTGCTGTCCTCCACAGAGCCAAGCAGAGCATAATAGAAGAGTGCAGAGCACAGAAATACATAGGACTGAAACGTCGAAGCCGTCCGTACCTAATCAAAGTTAACGTAATCAGCCAAACGTATCCTAGTCCCACCTAACGTGCCGAGACAAATGTTGCTGGCCTCCCAGTTGCCAAACAAGGCCTACTAGAGGAGAATAGAGCGCTGAGGTCCATAGATAGCCGATGCATACCACGAAAGTCAAAGGAACCCAAACCTAACCCATGCTAACAAAACCTAACCAAGCGTAGCATAACTCATCCAAACGTAACGAGAGAATTATTAGCGAAGTCCCTGGTGTCGAGCCGATGCCAGTGGAGTAATGCTGAGCGCAGGTATCGACCGAAAGGCAGTGTATAGCGC
>NW_016908527.1:140535-234104 GCF_001483705.2 Eufriesea mexicana | reverse complement strand
AGTCAAGCTGAACATATTAGAGCACTGTAGGGCGCAGAAATCCACCTAATTGCAGGCTATAGCACTAAAGTCAAAGCAATTTTCTCCTAACCTAACTAAGCGTAACATAACCAAACGCAGCCTATCTCAGACTTACGTGCCGAGACCAGTACTGCTGGCCTCCCCATAGCCAAGTAGAATATACTACAGCACAGTCGAGCGAAAATCCACACAATGGCAGCGCATAGCAAAATAGTCAAAGCCATCCTAACCACACTTGACCTAACCTAACCTAACCAAAAGTAACCTAATTCAAGCGGACATGCCCCATCCGCTATTGCTGGTCTCCCCAGATTCTAGCGGATGCTATTAGAGCAATGCAGCTCACAGATGTCGAGCGAATAGCAGTGTACAGCGCAAGAGTCAAAGCTACCCCTTCCTAACCTGACCATGCGTAACGTAACCAAACGTAATCAAACCCAACCAAACATGCCGCCACCACTACTGTTGGACCCACGGAGCCAAGCAGAGCGTATATGAGGAGGGTAGGGCGCAGAAATCCATATAATCGCATTGTAGAGCGGAATAGTCAACGATATCCAAACTTACCCCAAGCTAACGTATCCTAACCTAGCATAGCCAAACTAAAGGTCACGTACCGCGACCACAATTTCCTTCCTCCACAGGGTACAGCAGACTAGAGTAGAGCAAAGTGGAGGGCAGTAATCCACCGATCACATGCGCATAGCACGACAGTCAAAGCTACACTAACCAAACGTAACCTGACACAACCTAACAAGCCATACCACCTTTGCTCGGATCCCGAGCATAAAAGTCAAAGCTATCCATGCCAAACCAGAATAAGCATAGACTGACCAAACGTAGTCTAACTCAAGCTTACGTGCAGAGACCTTTATTTCTGGCCTCCCCTGTGTCGTGCAGAGTACGGTAGAGGAATGTAGACAGTATAAATCCCCCAAATAGAGGTTTGAAGTACAAAAGTCAAAGCCGTCTTGACCAAACGTATCCTAACATAACGAAAGCGAACGGAACCTGACAGAACCAAGCGTGGCACGTACATTATTGCCGACCGCCCTAGGGACAAGAAGAATATATTAGAGCACAGTAGAGCGCAGACGTCCACCGAATAACAGTGTATAGCGCAAAAGTTAAAGCCGTCCTTTCCTAACTTAACGGGTCGCGACTTAACCGAACGTAAGCTATCACAAAGTATCGTGCCGAGACGGCTATTGCTGTCCTCCGCAGTGCCAAGTGGAACATGATAGAGGAAAGTAGAGCGCTGAAGTCCATAGAATGGCAGTGCATAGCAAAATGTTCGAAGCGACGCTATCCTAACATAGCCAGACGTAACATAACCGAACGTAGCCTAACTCAAACTAACGTGCCGCAACCAGTATTGCTGTCCTCCACAGAGCCAAGCAGAGCATAATAGAAGAGTGCAGAGCACAGAAATACATAGGACTGAAACGTCGAAGCCGTCCGTACCTAATCAAAGTTAACGTAATCAGCCAAACGTATCCTAGTCCCACCTAACGTGCCGAGACAAATGTTGCTGGCCTCCCAGTTGCCAAACAAGGCCTACTAGAGGAGAATAGAGCGCTGAGGTCCATAGATAGCCGATGCATACCACGAAAGTCAAAGGAACCCAAACCTAACCCATGCTAACAAAACCTAACCAAGCGTAGCATAACTCATCCAAACGTAACGAGAGAATTATTAGCGAAGTCCCTGGTGTCGAGCCGATGCCAGTGGAGTAATGCTGAGCGCAGGTATCGACCGAAAGGCAGTGTATAGCGCAAAGGTCAAAGCTATCCGAACATAACCCAAACGAACGTAACATAACCAAACGTAACATAACTCATCCTAACGGGGCGAAACAAATATTACAAGCCTCCCCAGGGCCAAGCAAAATAAACTGGAGCACAGTAGACAGCAGAAAGCCCCCAAATAGCTGTCTATAGCACAAAGGTCGAAGATATACTAACCTGAAGTGACCCAAACAAACCTAACCAAACGTGGAGTAACTACTACGAGACCTCAATTGATTGCCTCCCAAGAGCCCAGCATAACATACTAGAGCACAGCAGAAGGTAGAAATCCACCGACTGGCAGCGTATAGCACAAAAGTAAAGTTACCCTCTCCTAAACTAACGAAACGCAACATAACTCACATAATCGTAACTAGACCAATAATGCGGGGATGCCAATAGCCAACCAGAACATACCAGAGCAAAGCAGAGCGCAGAAATCAACCGACTAGCAGTGTATAGCACAAAAGTCAAAGCCATCCCAAACAAACTCAGCCAAACCTAACCTAATCGAAAGTAACCTGGCTAAACCAAACGTGCAATTACCACTATTTCTGGCCTCCACAGAGACAAGGAGATGCCAGTGGAGCAATGCAGCGCGCAGTTATGGACCGAATAGCAGTGTATAGCACGAAGTCAAAGCTATCGTATCCCAACTTAACCAAACGTCACATAACCGAAAGCAACCTATCTCAGACTAACGTCCCGAGACCAATACTACTGGCATCCCCAGAGCCATGCACAACATACTAGAGCACAGTACCGCGCAGAAATACACCGAATAGCGGTGTGTAGCATAAAAGTCAAAGCTACCCTATCCTAACTATACCAAACGTATCATAGACAAACGTTATCTATCTCAATCTAGTGTGCCGAGAACGTTGTTGCTGGCCTCACCAGAACCAAGCAAAACATACTAGAGCACAGTGGAGTGCAGCAATTCAACGTATAGCTGTGTACAGCATAAAAGTCAAAGCTTTCCAAACCTAGCCAAACATAAACTAACTCAAACTGACGTACCGAGGCCACCATTACGGACCTCCCCAGAGAAGAGTAGACTACATTAGAGCAATGTATTGCGTAGAAATCCGCCGAATAGCGGTGTGTAGCACAAAATTCAAAGCTACCCTAAGCTACCCTAAGCAACTGTAACATTACCGAACATAGCGTAACAAAACCTATCGTGTCCTGACCGCTACTGCTGACATCCCCAGATTCGAGCAGTGTATAGCAAAGCAGATTAGAGCACAGAAGGTCACCAAACAGCAGCGTATAGCATAAATGTCAAAGCTATTCTAATCAAGCCTAACCAAACCCAGAGCAACCAAGGGTAACATAGCTCAAAGTATCGTGCCGAGACCTCTATTGCTTGCCTCCCCACAGCCTAGCAGATAATACTAGAGCGCAGTAGAGCGCAGAAGCCCACCGAGTGGCAGCGTATAGCACAAAAGTAAAGCCCCTCTTTCCTAACATATCAAAATGGAACATAACAGAGACAAACGTGCCCAGACCACTATTACTGGCTACCCCAGAGGCAAGCAGAATATACGAGAGCACAGTAGAGCGCTGAGATCCACCAAATAACAGTGCAAACCTCGAGAGTGAAATCTATCCAAAGCTACACCAAGCTAACATAACGTTACCACACGAAGCCTAACTGAATATAACGGGCCGACAACACTATTACTGGCGTCCCCAGGAACGAACAGAGTATAATGGAGCAACGTGGGGTGCGAAAATCCGCCAAAGAGCGGTGTATAGCACGAAAGTAAAAGCTACCCAAACCGAACCCATCCAAACGCAATGTAACCAAACGTAACATAACTGAACCTTACTTGCCGAGACCACTATTGCTGGAACCCCAGAGCCAAGCAGACTATATTAGAGTACAGTGGACCGCAGATATCCACCGCGCTGACGTGTACAGCACAAAAGTAAAAGATTTCCCAACATAAGCTGGTCTAACCTAAACCAATCAAACGTTACCAGTCCCAACCTAACGTGCCTATCCCACTATTGCTATGCTCCCCATCGCCAAGTAGGGTTTATTATGGAAGAGTAGAACGCAGGTGTTGATAGAAAGGCAGGGTATGGTACGAAAGTGAAAGATATTTCAACATATCCCAGCAAACCTAACCTAACCAAACGTAATCAAACGCAACTTAAAGCGCCGCCGCCCCTACTTCTGGTATTCCCAGAGCAAAGCAGGTTATAGCAGACCACAGTAGAGCGCAGAAATCCACCGAGGAGCAGCGTACAGCACAAAATTCAAAGCTACACGCACCCAACATAGCCAACCGTAACACATGCAAACGTAACATGTCTCAGCGTAACGTGTCTAGGTCACCATTGCTGACCTCCCCAGAGCAAAGCAGAATATACTAGAGCACAGGAGAGGGCAGAAATCCGTCGCACTGACGTGCAAGGCACGAAAGTCAAAGGTATCCTAATCAAACCTGACAAAGCCTAACGTAGCCTAACGAAGCCCAACTCACCCTATCGTGTCGAAAATACAACTCCTGGCATCCACAGCGCGACGCAGAATATGTTCGGGCACAGTACAGAGCAGAAATCGTCCGAATTGGAGTGTATAGCACAAAAGTCAAAGGCATAATAATCAAACTTAACCTAACCTAACCTATCCAAACGTGACCAATATCAGCCGAACGTGCCACGACAGCTATTGCTGGCGTCCACAGACTCAAGCAGACGCTATTAAAGCAATGCAGTGCACAAGTATCCGCCGAATAGCAGTGTATAGCACATAAGACGAAGCTACCCTAACCAAGGAAATCCCAACCAAACCAAACCAACCGTAACCTATCTCAAACCAGCGTGCCGAGACCACCATTGCTGGCCTTCCCAGAGCCAAGCAGAATATACCAGGGCACAGCTAAGCGCAGTAATCCACCGCACTGCAGTGTGTGACACAAAGTGAATGCAATCCAACCCTAACACAATCTATCGTAACCTAACCGAACATAGCGTATCTCAACCTAATGTGCCGAGAAAACCAATTACTGGTTTACAAAGTTTGAGCAGGTTGGAGAAGAGCAATGTAGAGCATAAAAATCCGTCCAATAGCGGACTATAGTACAAATGACAAAGGAATACTGTCCCGACCTAATCAACTGTAACGTAAGCGTACGTAACGTAAGAGAAATTGATGTGCCACGAAAGCCATTGCTGTCCCCGCGTGAGCTAAGCAGATTACTGCAAAGCAATGTAGGACGCTGGAATCGTCCGAATAGCAGTGTACTGCAAAGAAGTAAGGGATATCCTAACCTAGCATCAGAAAACATGGACTAATCTTACGTAACCAATCCCAACCTAACGTACCTGGCCCACAATTGCAGGCCTCTCCATCGCTAAGCAGGGCATATTAGAAGTGAGTAGAACTCAGAGGTGCATAGGATGGCAGTGTATTGCACGAATGTCAAACATATCCGAACCAAACCCAAATAAGCCCATTCTAACCAAGCGCCATTAACATATCCTATCGCGCCGCGGCTACCACTTCAAGCATTCCGAGATCAAAACAGGGAGTATTAGGTCGCAGTGTGGTGCAGAAATCCCCCGAATAGCGGTGTATAGCACAAAAGTCAAGGCTACCCTATCTTATTCTAGCCAATCGTAACATTACCAAACGCATCCGAGCAACACTTATCGCCCCTTGACCTATATTGCTGGCCTCCCCATAGTGGAGCAGAGTATTGTACAGCAGGGTAGTGCGCAAAATGACATCAAATAGCATTGTATAGCACAAAAGTCAAAGGTACCCTGACCTAACAAGGCCTAACCTATCCAAACTAAGCGCAGAATAACTGAACCTGACGTGCCACGGCTACTATTGCTGGCTTCCGCAGAGTCAAGCAGAACATGTTAGAGCGCTGTAGAGTGTAGAAATCCAACAAATAGCAGCCTACAGCTCAAAAGTCAAGTTATCCTAGCCTAACCTATCCAAACGCAACATAAGCAAACGTAACATACACAAACGTTACCTAAATCAACCTAACGCGTCTCAACCAATATTCCTGACAACCAAAGGGCCAAGCAGAATATTATAGAACACGGTAGAGCGCAGAAAACAGACGAACTGCTGCGTAGAGCACAAAAGTAAAGGATATCCTGACCGTACGTGTCCCAACCTAACCTAACAAAATGTAGCCCAGCTGAGGGTAATGTGCCGAAACCGCTATTGCTGACATTCTTGGGGCCAAGCTGAACACATTAGAGGACACTTGAGAGGAGAAGTCCATCGAATATCAGTGTACAGCACAAAAGAACCAGCTACCCTATCCTAACCTAACCAATCGTAACATAACCAACCTTAGACTAACTGAACCTAACACGCCGCGGCCACTAATGCTGGCCTCAACAGAGCAAAGCAGAGAATATTAGATCACAATAGAGCGCAGAGATCCACGGACAGCAATGTACAGCACAAAAGTCATAGCCATCGTAACGAAACAACACCTAACCTAACCTAACCAAACGTATAATAACTGAACCTAACCAGCTGAGACATCTACTGCTGGCCACCCCAGAGCCAGGCGGAACATACTAGAGCGCAGTAGAGCACACAATTCCACCGAATAACAGTGTATAGCACTAAAGTCAAAGCCACCTTTGCCAAACATGACCTAATCTAACCTAAATAGGCATAACATTAAAAATACTATCGTGCCACGGCCAGAATTGCTGACCTCCCCAGAGACAAGCAGAGGCTTGTAGAGCAATGAAGAGCGCAGATATCGACCGAATAGCAGTTTATAGCACAAAAGTGAATGCTATCCTAACCAGACATTAAACAGCCTAGTCAAGCCGAACGTAATATAACCAAACCTAACGTAGGGAGATCACTATTGCTGGCCTCCTGAGAGTCGAGCAGAGTTTAGTAGAGCAGCGTCGACCGCAGAAATCCGCTGACGTGCAGTGTACGGCTCAAAATCCTAAGATAACCTATCCTATCCTAACAAAACGTAGAATAACCGAAAGCAACATAACTCTGACTAACGTGCCTGGACCACTATGGCTAGTCTATCCATCGTCAAGCAGAACATATTAGAAGAAAGTGGAGCGCAGCAGTCCAGTAAATGTTAGTTTGTAGCACAAAAGTCAAAGACACCCTAACCCAAACCAAACAAACCGTACCGAGCCAAAATAACATGAATCAGCCTAACGCGCCAAGACGATTATTGCTGCCATCCACAGAGCAAAGCAGAACTTACCAGTGTTAAGTAAATCGTTGGAATCCATGGAATCGCAGTGCACAGCACATTTGTCGTAGCTACCCTATCCAAACGCCATTAAACGTAACTTTACGGAACGCAGTCATGCTCTACCTACCGTGCCGAGACCACCATTGATGGTCTCCCCAGAGCCAAGAGGAACAAACTACTGCATACTAGAGCGCAGAAGTTCAACGTATAGCAGTGTACAGCACAAAAGTCAGAGCTACCCTGCCCTAACCTAGCAAAACGTGACGTCACCACACGTAGCCTAAACAACCTATCGTGTCGAGACCAAAATTGCTGGCATCCACAGCGCCAACCAGGGCATAGTAGAGAACAGTAAAGGGCAGAAATCCACCGAATAGCAGTGTATAGCACAGAAGTCAAAGCTACACTGTACTAACCAAACTAAACGTAACAGAACTCGGCGTAACCTAACTCAGACTTACGTGACGAGAACGATACTGCTGCCATCCCCATAGCCAAGCAGAATATACTAGATCACAGCAGAGGGTAGAAGTCCTTCGAATAGCAGTGCATAGCACAAAAGTCAGAGCCATCCTAGCCATACGTAACCTAACCTAAACAAACCAAGCGGAAGCTAACTCAGCCTATCATGCCATGACCGCTATGACTGGTTTGCGCAGAGCCGTGCAGAGTATAGTACAGCAAAGCAGAGCGCAGGAATCGACCGAATAGCAGTGTATGGCAAAAAAGTCAATGCTACCATGTCCTAACCTAAACAAACTTAACGTGTCCGAACGTTACATAACTTAACCTATCGTGACGGGAGCACTATTGCCGGTCCCCACAGCGCCAAACAGAGCATATTGTAGGAGAGAAGAACGCAGGCGTCAACAGAATGGCAGTGTACAGCACGAAAGGCACAGACATCCTGACGTAACCCTGACAAACCCAACATAACCGAGCGTAACCTAATACAACCTAACGCTCCGCGGCCACAAATTCTGGCATTCCCAGATCAAAGCAGAGAATATTAGATATCAGTTGATGCAGAAATCCACCGAATAGCAGTGTACAGGACAAAGGTAGAAGCCATAATATCCTAACCTGGCCAAACGTAGCATAAGCGGAAGTTACGAAGCGCAAGCTGGCGTGCCACGACCGCAATTGCTGGAATCACCGGAGCTAAGCAGAGTATAGCAGAAAAATGTAGAACCCTGAAATCGCCCGGATAGCAGAGTATAGCAGCATAGTCAAAGCCATCGTGAACAAACTTCACGTATCCTAACCGAACCGAAAGTAACCTAACTCAATCAAACGTGCAACGACCACCATTGCTTGCCTTCCAAGAGACACGCAGATGTTATTACAGCAATGCAGAGCGCAGGTATCAGCCGAATAGCTGTGTATAGCACAAAAGTCAAAGACGTCCTGACCAAACCTAAACTAACGCAAAGTAACCAAACGCAATCTGACCCAACCAAACGTGCCACGACCGCTATTGCTGACCTTCCCAGATTCAAGCAGATGCTATTAGTGAAGTGGAGTGCACAGGTACCGACCGAACAGCGGTGTATAGCGAAAAAGTCAAAGTAATCCTAACTGAAACTGACAAATCCTAGCCAAGCAAAACATAACCTAACCCAACCAAACGTGCCGGGACCACCATTGCTGGCTTTCGATCACCAGACAGGACACGTTCGGGCACTGTAGGGCGCAGAAATCCACCGAATAGAAGTGCATAGCACAGAAGTAAGAGCCATACTTATCAAACTTAGCCTAACGTATCCTAAGCAAAGGTAACCTTACCCAGCCGAACGTGCCGCGACCACCATTGCTGCCCTCCCCAGATAAAAGCAGATGATAGTACAGCAATCCAGAGCGCCGATGCCGACCGAATAGCAGTGTATAGCACAAATGTCGTAGCCATCCTAACCAAACTGAGCCAAACCAAGCCCACCCAAACGTAACATAACTCAAACAAACCTGCCTCGATCGCTAATACTGGCCTCCACAGATACAAGCAGATGCAAGTAGAGCAATGCATTGCACAGGTATCGGCCGAACAGCTGTGTAAAGCTCAAAAGTCAGAGCTACTTTAACCAAACGTATCCGAATCCTAGCAAAGCCACGCGTAACCTAATTCAAACTTGCGTGTTGAAACCGCCATTGCTGGCCTCGCGAGAGCCAAGCAGAACACACTAGAGCACAGTAGGGCGCAGAAATCCCCCGAAAAGCAGTCTATACCGCAAAAGTCAAAGCAATACGTACCTAACCCAAGCTAACATTTCCTCACCAAACGTAGCCTAAGTCAACATAACGTGCCGAGGCAGCTATTACTGGCATCTCCAGAGTCGAACATAGTACAGCAGAGCCATGCAGAGCGTAGAAAGGCTTCGCTTAGAGGTTTATAGCTCAAAAGTAAAAGCTACCCTATCCTAACGTGACCAACCGTAAAATTACCTAACGTAGCCTAACACAACCTATCCTGCCATGACCACTATTGCTGGCATCTCCAGAGTCGAGCAGAGTATAGTAGAGCAGAGTACAGCGAACAAATCCACCAAATAGCGATGCACTGCCCAAAAGTCAAAGATATCCTGTCCTAAGCAGACCAACCCTGACCTAGCCAAACGTTGAATAACTGAACCTAACATGCCGCGTACACTATTGCTGGCTTCCCCAGAGGCAAGCAGAACATAATAGAGCGCAGTTGAGCACATAAGTCAGTATAATATCAGTGTTGAGCACATACGTCGGAGCTATCCCGAATTAACCCATTGTCACCTAACATAACCAAGCGTAATCTAACTGAAGCTAACATGCCGCGACCAGTATTGCTCGCCTCCACAGAGCCAAGCAGTGCACAATAGAGGAGTGTCGGGGGCAGAAATACCTAGTATCACAGTGCAAGCTGATATGCCGCAGCCTTCCAAACCATACCAAAGCTAACACAACCTAACCAAGCGTAACCCACCTTGAACTAACGTGCCGAGAAAACTATTGCGGCCATCCCTGTCGCCAACCAGAGCACATTAGAGGAGAACAGAGCGCTGACGTCCATAGAATGTCATTGCGTATCACGAAAGTCAAAGGTAAGTCAACCTAACCCAAACAACCCTAACCTAACCAAACGTAAACTGTCTCTTCCTACCGCGCCGCGGCAATTATTTCTGGAATTCCCAGAGCAAAGAAGGGAAAGCTACGTCACAGTAGGACGCAGAATTCCAACGAGTAGCAGTGCACAGCAGAAAGGTGAAAGCGACCCTGGCCTCACATAACCAAGCGTAACGCAACCGAACGTAACATGACCCAACCCGATAGTGTGAGTTAGGTCACGTCTGGTTAGGTCAGGTTAGGTTACGTTTTGTTAGGATGGCTTTGACTTTTGTGCTATACACCGCCATGCGGTGGATTTCTGCGGTCTACTGTTCTCTAGTATATTCTGCTTCGCTATGTGACGGCCAGCGGCATTGGTCTCGGCACGATATTCTGAGTTATGTTGCGTTTGGTTGTGTTACGGTTGGTACAGTTAGGATAGGGTAGCTTAGACTTTTGCGCTGTACATTGATATTCGGTGGATCTCTGCGCCCTACATTGCTCTAATATTCTCTACTTGCCTCTGTGGAGTGTAGCAATAGTATTCGTGGCACGTTATGCTTAGTTAGGCTACGTTCGGTTAAGTTATGCTTGGACTGGTTTGGTTAGGGTATCTTTGACATTTGTGCTACACACTGCAGTGCGGTGGATTACTGCACTCTACTCAGCTTCAGCATACATGGTTTCGCCGTGTGGTGGCAAGCGAGGTTGGCCTCGGCCCGTTAGGCATAATTAAGCTACATTCGGCTGTGTTACGTTTGGCTATATAAGGATAGGACAGCTTCGGCTTTTGTGTCATGCACTGCGATTCTATGAACTTCTGCGCTCGACTCTCCTCTAACATGATCTCCTTGGCTCTGCGGAGGTCTCGGCAAGTTAGGAAGAGTAAGGCTACCTTTGGTTGCGTTAAGATTGTTTCGGTTACGACCGGATTGCTTTGACTTTTGTGCTATGAACCGCTATACGTTGAATTACTGCGCTCTACTGTGCTGTAGTATGTTCTGCTTGGCTCTGGAGAGAAGAGCAATGCTGGTCACGGCATGCAAGATTGAGCCTGGTTACGCATGGCATGGCTAGGATCGGATATGTTGGGTTGTAACAGCTTCGACCCTTGTGCAATGCACTGCTATTCGGTCGATATCAGTGCAGTGCATTGCTCTACTGGCATCTGCTTGTCTCTGTGGAAGCCAGCAGTAGCGGTCGTGGCAGGTATGGTTGAGTTATGTTACGCCTGGTAATGTTAGGTTAGGTAAAGTTTGGTTATTTGGCTTTGACCCTTTTGCTATACACTGCTCTTCGGTCGATATCTGCGCACTGCATTGCTCTACAAGCATTTGCTGGACTTTGCGGAGGACAGAAATTGTGGCCGTTACTCGTTCAGTTTAGCTAGGTTACGCTTGGTTAGGTTAGGTTTGGTTATATCCGGTTAGGATTGATCTGATTTTTGTGCTATGCACTGCAATTCTGTGGATTTCTGCGCCCAACATTGCTCTACTATACACTACTCGACACTTGTAAGGCCAGCAGTAGTGGTTGCCGCTCGTTAGGTTGAGTTATATTACGATTGGTTTGGTTAGGTTTGGTCAGGTTTGGATAGGATGGCATTGACTTTTGCGCTTTACACTGCTATTCGGATTATTTCATCGTTGTACATTGCTCCGCTATGCTCTGCCTAGCTCACGTGAGGCCAGCAATGCCGTCATGACACGGCAGGTTGGGTTACGTTACGTCCGCTTCTGCTACGTATGGTTAGGTTTGCATATGATAGATTTAACTTTCGTGCGATACACTGCTATTCGGTGGATTTCTGCGCTCTACATTGGTCTAATATTATCCGCTTTGCTTTCGGGAAGCCAAAAATTGCGGCAGCGGCGTGTTACGTTAAGTTAGGTTACGTTTGCTTGTGTTACGCTTGGTTAGGTTAGTATAGGATAACCTCGACTTTTGAGATACACACTGCTATTGGGTGGACTTCTGGGGCTCTCGTCGCTATACTTTATTCCACTCGACTCAGGGGACGCCAGCAACGACGGTCGTCGCACGATAGGTTGAGTTAGATTACGTTTGGCTAGTTTATGTTGGCGTGGGTAAGGTCTTTATGGCTTTGATTTTTCTGTTATACACCGCGCTTCTACGACTTTCCGCACCCTACTCTCATCTAAATGTGCTAGTGTGGGTTAGATTACGTTTGGTTTGGTTAGGTAACGATGAGTTTGGTTACGATAGCTTCGACTTTTGTGCTACACAATGCTATTCTATGGCTCCTTCGCCCTTCATTGCGCGATCTCACATTGCTTGTATCTATGGACGCCAGGAATAATGCTCTCGGCACGTTAGGCTGTGTTATGTTACGTTTGGTTATGCTAGGTTTGGTTGGGTTTGGTTGGGCTAGCCTTGTCTGCTGTGCTATACGCTGCTATTCTGTCGATATCAGCGTCCTAAATTGCTCTGCTACGCTCTGCTTGGCTCTCGAGAGGCCAGCGATACCGGTCGTGGCTCTCTACGCTGTGCTACGTTACGTTTGGGCACATTAAGGTTGGCTATGTAAGGAGGTGATAGCTTAGACCTATGCGCTATACACGGCCATTCGGTGGATTTCAGAGCTCCACAGCGTTCCAGTATGTTCTGTTTGCCTCTGCAGAGGCTAGCTACACTATTCTCTGCATGTTAGGTTGAGTTAAGCTACCTTCGGTTATGTTACGTGTGGCTATGTTGGGAGAAGGTATCTTCGACTATTGTGTCATGCATTGGGATTCCACGGATTTCTGCGCTCTACTCTCCTCTAATATGTTCTGCACGGCGATGGGGAGGATAGCAATAGTGGTCTCGGCACGTTAGGTTGAGTTATGTTAGGTTTGGCTTAGCTAGGTTTGGTTACGTTTTGGGATGTTGGGATAGTTTCTACTTTTGTGCAGTAAGCTGCTATTTGGGGGATTTCTACGCTCTGCTGAGATCAAATATTCCCCTCCTTGCTGTCGGTAGGCCAGTAGATGTGGCTGCGGCGCGCTTGGTTGGGTTAAGTTGCGTTTGGTTGTGTAAGGCTTCTTTGGCTTCGTTTCGGAAATCTTTGTCTTTCGTGCTTTGCACCGACATTATATGGACTTCTGCGATCTACTCTCTTCTAATATGCACTGCTTTGCAATGGAGTGGCCAGCAATAGTGGTCTAGGCTCTTTAGGTTGGGTTTGGTTACGGTTGGTTATGACGATTTTGGTAAAGATGGGGTAGGATACCTTTGTCTTTTTTGCAATAAACTGCGGTGCGGTGGATTTGTGCGCTACACTTTGCTCTAGTATATGCTGCTTGGCACTAGAGACGCAATCTGTGGTGTTCTCGGCACCATAGGTAGATCTATGCTACGTTCGGTCATGTTACGTTTGGCTATGTTGGGATATGGTTGATACGGCTGTTCTGCTATGTACTACGATGATATGGACACCTGCGCTCTACTCTCCACCAATATGATCAGCTTGGCTCTGGGCTGGCAGCAATAGTCGTCTCGGCTCGTCAGGATTAGTTAGGTTACGTTGGGTTGCGTACGTTTGCTCAGGTTTGGATAAGATAGTTCTATCTCTTGTGCTATACACTTCTATACGGTGGTTTTCTGCGCTCTACTGTGCTCTAATGAGTTCTGTTTTGCTCTGCGGGGCCGGCAATAGTGCTCTCGGCACGTTACGTTGAGCTAGGTTACGTTTGGCTTGGCTGGGTTTGATTAGGTGTGGCTAGGATAGCTTTGTTTTTGTGCTATACACTGCTATTCGGGGGATTTTTGCGCTATGCATTGCTCTACTATACACTGTTCGAGTATCTGGTGGCCGGCAGCAGTGGTCACGTTAGACTGAGATATATTACTTTTGGTTATGTTAGGTTACGATGTGTTACGCAAGGCCAGCTTTGACTTTTGTGCTGCACACTGCTACGCTATGGACTTCTGTGCCATTCTGGGAGCTGTCGCGCTCTTCTTGTCTCTGTGAACTCCAGGAATAGTGCTCTTGGCACAGACGGTTGTGTCCGGCTGCGTTTGGTTAGGTTACGCTTCGTTCGGTGAAGAGAGAATAGCTTTGACGTTATTACTATACACTGCTATTCGGTGGTCTTTTGCGCTCTACTGTTATCTAATATTCCCCGCTTTGATCTGGGAATGCTTGAAATAGTGACCGCGGCGCGTTAGGTTGAGTTAGGTTGCGTTTGGTCAGGTTATGTTGGTTTGGGTTTGGTTAGGATATCTTTGACTTTCGTGCTGTACACTCCCGTTCTATGGTTCTCTGCGTTCTCCTCTCCTCTGATATGCCCTGATTGGCAATGGGGATGCCAGAAATAGCGGGCTAGGCACGTTAGGTCGGTGTTGGTTACGTTTGGCTTGGTCATGCTAGGTCAGGATTGATAGGATATCTTTTACTTTTCTGCTCTATACTGCAATGCGGCGGATTTCTGCGGTGTACTGTGCTCTAGTATGTTCTGCTTGGCTCTTGGGAGACCAGTAATAGTGGTGTCGGCCCGTTAGCTTGAATTAGGCTACGTTTAGTTACCTTATTTTAGCATTTGTTTGGTTTGGATAGATTTGACTTCCATCGTTTACACTGTTATTTGGTGGATCTCTACGCTCTACTGTGCTCTAGTGTGTCCTGCTCGTCTCTGGGGAAGCCAGCAATGGTGGTCGCGGCACGTTGGGTTGAGGTGGATAGCGTTCGATCGTGTTACGCTTGGTTGGTTTAGGATAGGTTAGCTTAGACACTTGCGCTATGCGCTGCTATTGGGTGGATTTCTGCGGTCTACATTGCTCCACCATGCTCTGCTCGACTGTCGGGAGGCGAGGAGTAGTGGTCGCCCCACGTTAGGTTGATTAGCTTGCGCTTGGTTTAGTTAGGTTTCGGTGTGTTATGTTAGATTAGTTTTGACTTTTGATTTATACCCTGCTATTCGTACTATTCCTGAGTTCTACGTCGCTCTGCTATGCTCTGCTTATCTCTCCTGAGGCCAGCAATAGCAGTCGTGGCACCTCAGGTTGCGTTCCGTAGCGTCCACCAATGTCACGTTTGATTATGTTAAGGCAGTATAATTTTGACTTTTGTGCTGTACACTGCTATGCTGCGAAATTCTGCACTCTACTTCGGTCTATTCTTCCCTGCTTTGATCTGGGAATGCCAAAAATAGTGACCGCGGAGCGTTAGACTGGGTTATGTTACGTTTGGTTGTGTCAGGTTGGGTTAGGTTCGGTTAGTATGGCTTTGACTCTCATGCTACACACAGCTATGCGATGGATTCCTGCCCTCCACTGTGCTCTACTCTTATCTGCTAGTCCTTGGGGAGGCTAGCAATTGTGGTCGCGGCACGTTAGATTGTGTTTTCCTGCGTTAGGTTAGGTTACACTTGTCTGGGTTTCGTTTGTATATCTTTGACTTCTCTGCTGTATACTGCGAACCTATGGATTCATGCGTTCTGCACTCCACTAATGTGCACAGCTTGACTCTGTGGAGACCAACAGTAGTGGTCTCTGCCCGTATTGTTGAATCTGGTTACGTTCTTTTAGAATGGGTTAGGCTATGTTTGGTCGGGGTAGCTGTAACTTTTGTGCTGTACACTGCTCTTCGGTGGATTTCTGTGCTCTTGGTCGCTATAGTATGTCCAGCTTTGTTCTGCGGATACCAGCAACTGTGCTCGCGGCACGAAAGGTTGAGTTAGGTTACGCTCGGTTTTGTTACGACTTCTAACGTTAGGAGAGGATAACTTTGCACATATTACTATAGTCTGCCATTAGGTGGATTTCTGCGCCTTACAGTGCTTCAATATATGCCGCTCGGCTCTGGGTAGGCCAGCAATTTTGGCCTCGGCACGCAACGTTTTGTCAGGTTATGCTCGGTTAGGCTGGGTTATGCGAAGTTTGGTTAAGATAGCTGTGACTTTAGTGCTATACGCCGCTTTTCGCTGGATATCTGCTCCATACTGTGCTCTAGTATATCCTGTTTGGCTCTGGGAAACGAACATAGCCGTCTCGGCACGTTAGACCGAGTTATGTTACGTTTGGTTATGTTACGATTGGTTAGGTTGGGAGAGGGTAGCTATGACTTTAGTACCACGGTCTCCTATTAGGTGGATTTCTGTGCCTGACATGGCACTAGTATATTCAGCCTGGCTCTAGCAAGGCCAGCTATACCGGTCACAGCCTGTTATGATTAGTAAGGTTACGTTTGGTTAGGTTGGGTCCGGATAACCTTGGACAGGATAGCGTTAACTTTTGTCCTATACACTGCAACTCGATTGATTTCTGCGATATACTGTGCCCTGGTATGTCCTGCTTCGCTATGTGGAGGGCAGCAGTTGCGGTCTCCACGCGTGAGGTTGAGTTAGGTTATGTTTGGTAATGTTCAGTTGGCTTGAGTCAGGATTGGGTGGCTTAGACTTATCTCACATACACTGCGATTCAATAGGTTTCTGCGTTCTACTCTCCAATAATGTGTTCTGCTTTGATCTGGGGTGGCCAGCAATAAAGGTCACGACACGTTATGTTTAGAGAGGTTACGCTCTGTTTTGTGACGTTTGGTTAGGTTAGGAGAGGATAGCTTTGACTTTAGTACTATAGTCTGCTATTGGCTGTATTAATGCGACCTACAGTGCTCTAACACTTTCAGCTTGGCCCTGGGAAGGACAGCAATAGTGGCCTCAGTACGATATGTTGAGTCAGGTTACGTCTGGATTGGTTGCGTTAGGCATAGTTTGGTCAGGGCAGCGTTATCTTTTGTGCTGTTCACTGCTATTCGGTGGATTTCTGCTCTCTCCCCTGCTCTAGTATACCCTGCTTCGCTCTGGGGAGTGCAGAAAGGTATGTGTTTCGTCACGATAGGTTGAGTTAGGCTATGTTTGGCCGTGTTCTGTTGGGTTGAGATAGATTTTGGTTGCTTCGACTGTCCTGATGCACACTGCGATTCTGTGGGGTAGGTTAGGTTAAGTTAGGTTAGGGTGGGCTATGTTTTGGTATGCTGTGTTGCTTTGATTTTTGTATGGGTAGCTTAGATTTTACTGATGTACACTGCGATTGTGTGGATTTCTGCGTTCTACTCTCCTGTAACGTGTTCTGCTTGGCTCTGTGGAGGCCAGCAATAGCAATCGCGGCATGTTAGGATGAGTCAGGCTTCGCTTGGTAATGTTTCGAATGGCTCGGTTAGGAGAGGATAGCTTTGACATTAGTGTTACAGTCTGCTATAAAGCAGATTTCTGCGCTCGACAGTGATCTAATATTTTCAGCTTGGCTCTGGGAAGGCCAGCAGTAGTGGTCTCGGCACGCTATGTTGTGTCAGGTTACTATCGGTTATGTTGTGTTAGGTTAATCTTTGATAGGATATCCTTACCCTTTTGCGGTACACTGCTATTCGGCGGATCTCTGCGCTCTATTGTGCTTTAGCATTTCCTGCTTGTCTCTGGGGATAGCAGCAATAGCGGTCTCGGCATGTTAGTTTGAGTTAGATTATGTTTCGCTATGTTGTGATGGCTTGGGTTTGGTGTGGGTAGCTTTGACTTTTCTGATATACACTACGATTCTATGAATTTCTGCGTTCTACTCTTCACGAATGTTTTCTGCCCGGCTCTGGAGGGGCCAGCAATCGCTGTCGCTGCACGTTAGGTTTAGTTAGGTAACGTATGGTTATGTCACGTTTGGTTGCCTTACGAGAGGGTAGCTTTGACTTTATTTCCATAGTCTGCTATAAGGTGGACTTCTGCGCCCCACTGAGCTCTAGTGCTTTCAGGTTGGCCCCGGGAAGTCCCGAAATTATGGCCTCGGCATGTTACGTTGTGTCACGGTACGTTCGGTTATGCTGGGTTATGGTATGCTTTGTAAGGATAGCTGTACCTCTTGTACTCTGCGCTGCTATTCGGCGGATTTCTGCGCTCTACTGTGCTGTAGTAAGCCCGGCTGTAGTATCGGCACATTACTTTGAGTTGTGTTGCGTTCCGTTAGGTTGGGTTACCCTAAGTATGGCTAGGGTAGCTCTAACTTTCATGCCGCACACTGGTATGCGGTGGATTCCTGCGCGCTAATGTGCTCCAGTACGACCTGCTTGTCCCTGGCGATGGCAACAATATCGGTCTCCGCACGATAGGTTGAGTCATGCTGTGTTTGATTATGCTCTGTAGATTAGGGTTATGGCTGGGTAGATCTAACTTCTCTGATATACAGCGCGATTCTATGGATTTCTGCGTTCTCCCTCCGCTGGTATGTTCTGTTTGACTCTGGGGAGGCAGGCGATGGTGGTCGCGGCACGTTAGGTTGAGGTTCGATTGGCTATGTTAGGAGGGTTAGCTTTGTCTGTAATGCTATTGTTTTCTATTAGTTGGACAACTGCGCCCGGCAGTGCCCTAGTACTTTCAGCTTGGCTCTGGGAAAGGCAGCAATAGTGATCTCGGCACGTCATGTCCAGATATGTTAGGTTCGTTTAGGAAGTATTAGGCTAAGTTTGGTCAGGATGGTTTAAACTATTGTGCTGTAGATTGCTGTTCGATCTATTTCTGCGCTCTACTGCGCTGTGGTACATCCTTCTTGGCTCTGGGGATGGCAGTAATGGAGGTCTCGGCATTTTAGGTTTAGTCAGGCTATGTTTGACTGTGTCCTGTTGGTTTGGGTTAGGCTTTGGTAGCTACGACTTTTCTGATATGCACGGCGATTATATGGGTTTCTGCGTTCTACAATCCTCTAACGTGTTCCGCTTGACTCTGGGGAGGCCAGCAATGGTGGTCGCGGCACGTTAGTTTGAGTTACGCTGGGTTTGGTCAGGTTACGATTGGTTAGGTTAGGAGAGCGCAGCTTGGTGTCTAGTGCTGTAGTCTGCTGTTCGGTGGATTCCTGCGCCATACAGAGCTCTAATATTTTCAGCTCGTCTCGGGGAAGGCCACCAATATCGATCTCGACACGTTTTGTTGAGTCAGGATGGTTTCAGGGAGGTTGGCTTAGTGTACTGTTGGTAAGTGTATCTTTAACTTTCATGCTGTACACTGCTATTCTGTCGATTTCTGCGCTCTACTGTGCACTAGAGGGTCCTGCTTGTTTCTGTGGAGGGCAGTAATTGCGGTCTCAGCACGCTAGTTTGGGACAAGCTATGTTTGGCTGTGTTCCCTTGGGTTGGGTTAGGCTCAGGTATCTCTGACTTTTCAGATATGCAGTGCGATTCTATGGACTCCTGCATTCCACTCACCACTAAAATGATTTGCTTGACCGCGGGGGGGGGGCATCAATGGCTGTCGCGACAGGTTAGGTTGAGTTATATTAGGTTTGGCCATGTTACGATTGGTTAGGTTAGGAGGGTGTAGCTTCGTCTTCAGTGCTGTTGTCTACTATTTTGTGAATTTCTGTCCCCTACGGTGCTCTAATACATTCAGCTCATCTCCGGCAAGCCCAGCAAGGGTGGTCTCGGTACGTTATGATGTGTCAGTCTACGTCCGGTTTGGTTGGGTCAGGCTACATTTGGTAAGGATAGTTTAACTTTCGTGCTATATATTGCTATCTGGTGGCTTTCTGCGCTCTACTTGTCTCTACTATACTCCGCTTGGCTCCGCGGAGGCCAGCAATGGTGGTCTCGGCACGTTAGGTTTTGTTAGGTTACGTTTGGTTACGCTACGTTTGGTTATCTTAGGATAGGGTAGCTTTCACTTTTGTGATATACATTCCTATTTGGTGACTTTCTGCGCTCTATTGTCCTCTGCTATACTGTGCTCGACTCTGGGGATTCCAACATCTATGGCCGTCACACGATAAGTTTTTTTATGTTGTGTCAGGATACGTTCCGTTTGGTTAGGCTAGGATAGGATAACTTTGACTTATGTGTTATACACTGCTGTACAGATGATTTCAGCGCTCTACTGTGCAATGGTATGTTCTTCTTAGCTTTGTGGAGATCAGTAATGGTGGTCTCGGCTCGTAAGATTGAGATCTATTACGCACGTTTTTGTTACTTTTGGATAGGCTAGGGTTGGGTAGCTTAGACTTCTGTGCCATACACCGCTCTTCCGTGGGTTTCTGCGCTCTACAGCGGTCTACTACGCTCTGTTCGACACTCGGGAGACCAGCCATAGTCGTCCCGGCACGTTAGGTTGTGTCAGGGTACGTTGTGATAGGTTATGTTACGTTGCGTTTGGCTTGGATAGTTTTGACATTCATGTGATAAACTGTTATTCGGTAGAATTCTGCGCTCTACTGACTGTACAATACTCTGCTCGAATCTGGGGAGCCCAGAAATAGTGGTCGCGGCACGTTACTTCGAGGTATGTTACGTTTGACTATGTTACGATTTGTTAGGCTAGGAAACGATGGCCTTAACTTTTGCGCTATACACTGCACTTCGGTGTACTTCTACGCTCTACTGTGCTATAATATGTTCTGCGTTTCCCTGGGGAGCATAGTAATAGTGGTCTAGGCACGTTAGGTTGCGTTATGTTACCGCTTGCCATTATACGTTTGGTTAGTTTTGGCAAGGATAGTTTTGAATTATGTGGTATACACTGCTATTCGGTGAATTGCTGCGCTCTACTGTAATCGAGTATTCTCTGCTTTGCTCTGGGGAGGCCAGAAATTGTGTCCACAGCGCGATAGGTTGTGTTGGGTTTCGTTTGTTCATGTTACGCTTGGCTAGGTTAGAACAGGATACCTATATCCTTTATGCTAGTCACCCCTATTCGGTTGATTTCGGCGCTCTCCAACGCTCTAATACACTCTGCTTGGCTCTGGGGATGCCACCAATAGTGGTTTCGGCACGTTACGTTAAGCTAAGCTACGTTTGGCAGGTTAACGTTAGATTTGGTTAGGATAGATCTGCTTCGGCTTTTGTGCCATACACTGCTATTCGATGGATTTCTGATCTCTACTGTACTCTACTATACTCTGCTCGCATATGTGGAGGCCAGTAATAGTGGTCTCAGCACGTTAGGTTTAGACAGGCTAAGTTTGGTTGGGTTATGTTAGCCTGGGTTAGGTCTGGGTATCCTTGACTTACGAGGTACACGCCGCTTTTCGGTGGATTTCTGCGCTCTACTGTGTTATAATATTTTCCACATTTCCCTGGGGAGGCCAGTAATGGTGCTCTCGGCATGTTAGGTTGAGATATATAACGGTTGGTTATGCCATGTTTGTTTGCGTAGGGACAGGACAGCTCTGTCTTTTTCACTAAACACCGCTGTTCGGTGGATTTATGCCAGCTACTGTGCTCTTGTACATTCTGCTTGCCTCCACAGGACCAGCAATAGTGGTCTCGGTACGTTGGGATAAGTTGGGATGCGTTCGTGTATATTATGTTTGGATAGGATAGGATAGGACAACTTTGGCATTTCTGATTTACACTTCAATTTGGTGGATTTCTACGATCCGCGTTGCTCTACTATACCCTGCTCGACACTGGAGAGGCCAGTAATAGTGGTCTCTGCCCTTCAGTATGTGTTAGGCTACGTTTGGTTACATTACGTTAGTTTGTGTTATGTTTCGATAGATCTGACTTTCGTGGTATACGCAGATATTAGGTAGATTTCTACGCGCCACTGTGCTCTACTGTATCCTGCTTAGCCGTGAGGAGTCCAGCAATATTGGTCGCAACACGTTTCGTTGAGTTAGGTTATGTTTGGTTAGGTTCTATGATTCAGGTTATGTTTGTGCAGATTACACTTTTCTGATATACCCAGCAATACCATGGATATCTGCGACCTACTGTCCAGGTATATTTTCTGCATGGCTCTGGGGAGACCAGCAATCGTGATCGCGGCACGTTATGTTGTGTTAGGTTACGTTTGGTTATGTTAAGCTGGGCTATGTTAGCAGGAGATAGCTTTGACTTTCGTGATATACACTGCTATTCGGCGGACTTCAGCGATCCACAGTGCTCTAGAGTGTTAACCTCGGCGTTGGGAAGCCCAGAAATAGTGGTCTCGTCACGTTACATTGAGCTATGCTGCGTTCGCTTAGGACATGTTAGGCTGTTTGGTTAGAATATCTCCTAGTTTGGGCTGCAATTCGATGGATTTCTGCGCGTTACATTGCTCTAATTTTCGCTGCTTGGCTCTGTGTAGACCAGCAATGGTACTCTCGTAACGTTACGTTGAGATAGGCTATTTCGGTTATGTTACGTTTGGCTTGGGCAGGATAGGATAGCTTTGCCTTTTGCGCTATACGCTGCTATTCGATGTACTTCTGCGCTCTAGTGTGTTCTGATATGTACAGCTTGGCCCCGGGAAAGCCAGCAATAGTGGTCTTGGCACGTTACGCTCAGTTAGGCTACATTCCGTTAGGTTAGATTAGGACAGGTTATGTCTGGATATCCTTGACTTTTGTGCTTTACGAAGCAATGCGGCGGTTTTCTGCGATCTACGGTGCTCTAATATATTCTGCTTGGCCCTGGGGTTGTCAGCAATATTGGTCTAGATACGTTACGTTGAGTTAGGTTATGTTTGGCTACGTAACGTTTGCTTACGTTTCGTTTGGATAGGTTAGGCAGGATAACTTTCACTTTTCCGCTGTAGGCTGCTACTCGGTTGATTTCTGCTCACTACTATAATCTAATATGCCCAGCTTTGTTCTGACGACACCAGAAATGTTGGCAGCCGCGCGATAGGTTGGTATATGTTACGTTTCGTTAGGTGGGGTTTGTTTGGGTTAGGTCAGGATATCTTCGACTTCAGTGCTATACACCGCTATTCGGTGGATTCCTGCGATCTACTGTGCTCCAGTATATTCTGCTTGGCTATGTGGAGGCCGGAAGTTTTGGTCTCGGCGCGTTGGTCTGAGATATGTTGCGCTTGGTTATGATACGATTGGTTAGGTTAGGAGCGCGTTGCGTTGACTTTTACGCATTACACTGCTGTTCGGTGGATCTATGCGCTCTACTATGCTCTGTGTCCTGCCTTGCTCTGTTGAGGTCAGCAATGGTGGTGCAGTCGCGGTGGTCTGTGCTATGTTCGTTTGGTCATGTTCCGTTTGGTAAGGATAGGATAGCATAACTGTGTCCTTTGTGCATTACACTGCTACTCGGTGGATTTCTGCACTCTACTGTGCTTTAATGTGATCTGCAGGGTTCTGTGGAGGCTAGAGATGTAGGTCCCGTATCCTTAGGTAAAGTTCTTCTAAGTTTGTTTGGGTTAGGTTATGTCAGGTTATGTACGGATATCTTTGACTTTTGTGCTATACTCTGCTATTTGGTGGCCTTCTGCGCTCAACTATGCTCTAGTATGTTCTGCTTTTCTCTGTGGAGGGCAGCAGTGTTGGTCTGGGCACGTCTGTCAGAGTTAGATTACGTTCGGTTCTGTCACGTTTGGTTATGCTAGGATAGGTTTGCGTTGACTTTAATGCTATACACAGCCGTTCGTTGCATTTCAGAGCTCTACATTGCTCTAATATGCTCGGCTTGGCTCTGGAGAAGCCAGCAATGGCAGGATCGCCACGATACGTTCAGTAATAATACGTTTGATTATGCTCCGTTTGGTTAGGTTAGAGTAGGAAAGCTTTGACTTTTGTGCTATACACTGCTATTCGGAGGGTTTCTGCTCTTCGCTCTGCTCTAATAAGCTTTTCTTGGCTCGGGGGGGGGGGCAGCATTGCTGGTCTCGGCACGTTAGGTTATCTTAGGCCGCGTTTGGTTTCATTACGCTTGGATAGGTAAGGATATGATAGCTCAAACTTTTGTGCTAGTTATTGCCATTCGGTGGATTCATTCGCCCTGCGTTGCCCTCCTCTACTCTGCTGGACTTCGGGGAGGCCAGTATTAGGGATCTCGGCCAGTTATGTTGTGTATGCTTCGTTTGGCTACGTTACGTTGGCCTCAGTTAGGCTCGGATACATGCGACTTTCGAGGTATACACTGATATTAGGTGGGCTACTACGCTCTGCCTTCTTTACTATACTCTGCTTTGCGGTCGGGAGCCCAGCAATAATGGTGGCGCAACGTTATTTTGATCTAGGTTACGTTTGGTTAGTCCCTTTTGTTTCGGGTCAGAACTGTGTAGCTTAGGCTTCTCTGATATACGCCTTGATTCAATGAATTTCTGCGTTCTACTATCCACTAATACGTTCTGCTTGGCTCTGTATGTGCCAGCAATCGTGGTCGCGGCGCGTTAGGTTATGTTAGGTTACGCTTCCTTA
Source organism: Eufriesea mexicana (assembly GCF_001483705.2). Taxonomy (NCBI): domain Eukaryota; kingdom Metazoa; phylum Arthropoda; class Insecta; order Hymenoptera; family Apidae; genus Eufriesea; species Eufriesea mexicana. The sequence goes on along the minus strand of NW_016908527.1, from coordinate 209,893 downwards.
GATACGATTGGCTATGTTTGGAGGTGATAGCCTCGACTTCTCTGCTGTTCACGGATGTTCGGTGGATTTCGGCGCTCTTCATTGCTCTACAGGACTCTGCTCGATTCTTGTGAGGCCGGCAATAGCAGTCGTGGCACGATAGTTTGGGGTAGGATACGTTTGGTTATGTTAGGTTATGCTACGGTTGGTTATGATGGCATCAACTATTGTGTTATGCGCTGCTATTCGGTGGATTTCTACGGTCTACTGTGCACCACTATGTTCTGCTTGGCTCTGGGGAAGCCTTTAATATTGTTCTTGGCACGATCAGTTGAGATAAGGTACGTTTGATTAGGTTATGTTATGCTAAGTTTGGTTTGGATCGCTTTGACTTTCGTGCTATACTCTTTTATTCGGTGGATTCCTGCCCTCTACTATGCTCTACTCTAATCAGCTTGGCCCTGTAGAAGCCAGCAATAGTGGTCGCTGTACATTATGCTGAGTATGCTGCGTCGGGTTAGGATGTGCTAGTTTGAGTTAGGAACGTGTATCTTCGACTTTTCTCCTGTACACTGCGATTCTATGGATTTTTGCGCTCTAATCCTCTCTCATATCTTCTTCGTCGTCCTGGGAGGGTGTGCAATAGTGGTGGCGGCACGATAGGTAGAGTTTGCTTACGTTTGGCGATGTTACGGTCGGGTACGTTAGGAACGGAAACCTACGACTTTTGCGCTATACACTGACCTTCGGTGGATTTTCCCGCACTACTGGGCTCTAATATATTCTGCTTGGCTCTGTTTATGCAAGCAATAAAGGTCTCGGCTTGCTATGTTTAGTTATTCTACGTTTGGTTAGGTTGGATTAGGACTTGTCTGGTTAGGATGTCTCCCACTTATGTGGTGTACATTGCTATCTGGTAGCATTCTGCGGTCTACCATGCTCTACTATACTCTGCAAGAATCTAACAAGACCAGTGGCACGACAGGTCTTGATAGGCTACGTTTTGTAATGTGACAATTGGTTATGTTAGGAGAGGACAGCTTTGACTTTTGCTCTATACACCGCTTTTCGATGGACTTCTACTCTCTACATTGCTCTACTATGCTCTTTCCGACACTGGGGAGGCCAGCAGTGGTTGTCTCGGTGCGTCAGATTGAGTTATGCTACGTTCGGTTGGGGTATGTTAGCTTGGGTTAGGTTTGGGTAGCTTCAACTTTCGTGATATAAACAGAAGTTCGGTGGATTTCTGCACTCCAGTGTGCCTCGGCGTAATCTTCTTGGCTCTGTGGAGGCCGGTAGTTACGGTCTAGGCTCGTTAGTTTCAAATAGGTTACGTTTGGTTGTGGTATGTTTTGTTAGGTGAGGGTTGGTTAAGATATACCAGACATTTGTGCTATAGGCTGCTATTATATAGGACTTATATAGGACTACCTCTGCTTTCTACATTGCTTTGCTACAACCTGCTTAGCACCCGTGTGGTCAGCTGGGTGTGTCGACAGGCTGGGATTCGTTACGACCGCTTATGTTACGTTTGGTCAGGTAAGGATAGGATAGCATTGACGTTTGTGCCGTATATTGCTATTCGGTGGATTAATGCGCTCTATTGTGCTCTAGTATATTCTGGTTAGGTTGGGTTAGGGGACGATAGGTCGTGTAAGGCTACGTTTGGTGACGATATGTTAGCCTGGCTTAGGTACGGACTGCTTTGACTTTTGCGGTAGAGACTTCTTTTCGGAGGACTTCTGCGCTCTAGTGTGCTATAGTGTATCCTACCTGGCTCTGCGGAGGCCAGCAATGGTGGTTTCGGTGCACAAGCTTGAGTTAGGTTATGCGTGGCCTAACAAGTCTTCGGATATAACTGATTAGCGTAGCTTTCACCTTTGGGATATACACTGCCATTCGTTCCATACCTGTGCAATGCATTCCTCCACTAGCAACTGCTTGTCTCTGGGGAGGCCAGTAATTGCGGTCGTGGGATGTATTGTGCTATTTTACGTTCGTAAAGGTATGGTCAGTATGGCTTTGACTTCTGTGCTATACACTGCTATTCGGCCGAGATCTGTATTCCTGTTATGGCATCTGCTTGTCTATGGGGAGGGCAGCAATGGTGGTCGTGGCACATTCGGTTGAGTAAAGTATCTTTTGGTTGGGATAGGTTATGTAATATTTGGTAAGGATGGCACTTACTTCTTTGCTATATACTGCTGCTAGGTGGATCTCTACGCTCTACATAGATCGTCTGTGCTGTACCCCGCGCTCGGAATGCCAGCAACGGTGGTCACGGCGCGTTAGATTGAGTTATGCGACGTTTGGTTATGTTAGGGTAAAATAACTTCGACTTTTGTACTATGCACTGCTATTCGGTGGCTCTCTGGGCTCTACTGTCCTCTAGTATACACTGGTTGGTCCTGGCGGGGGGGGGGGCAGCATTAGCGGTGACGGCACGTTTGGTTGAGTCCAGTCACGTATGGTACTATTACGATTGGATACGTTAGGGCAGGGTACCTTTGACTTTTGTGCTACATACTGCTCTTCGGTTGATTTCTCCGCTGTACTGTGCTCACATACGTTCTGCTTGTCTCTGTGGATGACAGCAATAGCGGTCGTGGCGCCATAGGTTCAATTAGGTTACGTTTGGTTAGGTTATGGTATGCTAGCATGTGTAAAGGCTTGGATAGCATTGATTTTTCTGCTATACACAGCGATTCTATTGGTCTCAGAGCCCTAATTTCCTCTATGTTCTGCATGGCCCAACTGAGGCGAGCGGTAGTGGTCGCGACACGTTGGGTTGAGTTAGATTAAGTTCGGTTGGGTTAGATTCGGCTATGTTAGGAATGTGTAGTTCTGACTTTAGTGCCACATATTGCTATACGGTGGTTTTCTGCGCTCTACTGCGCTTGGCTTTGGGGAGCACAGCAATAGCGGTCTCGGCACATTACTTTGAGTTACGTTACGCTTGGCTATGTCACGATTGGCTGGTTTAGGATAGGACAGCTTTAGCTTTTGCGCTTTCCGCTGCTATTCTGTGGTCTTCTGCGATCTACTGCGCTCAAATATGTTCTGCTTGGCTCTGGGGTGGACAGCAATAGCGGTCTCGGCACGTTAGGTTTAGTTTGGCTATGTTTGGTTATGTTCTGCCGGTTTGGGTTAGTCATGGGTAGCGATTACTCTTCCGATATACAATGCGATTCTGTGATTTTCAATGTTCTACCCTCCACTAATGTGTCCTGTTTGACTCCGTGGGGGTAAGCAATTGTGGTCGCGGCACTTTAGTCTGAGTTAGGTTACGTATGGATATGTTACGATTTGTTATGCTTGGAGAGGGTAGCTCGGACTTTAGTTCTATACTCTGCTATTAGGTGGGCTACTCCGCCCTACAGTGCTACAATATTTTCAGCTTGTCTCGGGGAAGGCCAGCAATAGCGGTCTGGGCACGTTGTGCTGAGTACGGTTACCTCCGGTTTGGTTGGGCTAGGCTTTCTTTGGTCAGCATAGCATTATCTTTTATGCTGCACACTGCTGTTCGGTGGATTTCTGCGCTCTCCTGTGCTCTGGTATGTCCTGCTTGGCTCTGGGGAGGGCATCAATAGCGGCCTCGGCGCGTTAGCTTGAGCTGGGCTATGTTTGGTTATGTTCTGTTTGTATGGGTTTGGCTTCGGTACCTTTGACTTTTCTGATATACACAGCGATCCTATGGATTTCTGCGCTCTACTGTCCACTAGTGCGTCCGCTTGACTCTGGGGAAACAAGAAACAGTGGTCGCGGTACGTTCTCTTTTGTTAGGTTATGTTTGGCTATGTTACGGTTGGTTAGGTTAGGAGAGGACGGCTTTAACTTTAGAGGCATAGTCCGCTACTAGGTGGATTGCTGCGCCCAAGGGTGCTCTAACGTCTTCAGCTTGGCTCTCGCAAGGCCAGCGAGGGTGGTTTCGGCACGGTATTGTGTGTCAGGCTACGTTTGGTTAGGTTGGGTTTGGCACAATTTGCTCAGGATAGCTTTAACTTTTGGGCTGTACACAGCTATTCGGTGGATTTCTGCGCTCTACTGTGCTCTAGTATGTCCTGCTTGGCTCTGGGGAAGGCAACAATAGCGGCCTCTGCACGTTAGGTTGAGTCACACTATGTTTGGTTATGTTCCGTCGGTTTGGGTTAGGCTTGGTTAACTCTGACTTTGGCGATATATACTGCGATTGTATGGATTTCGACGGTCTGCTCTCCACTATCGTGTTCCGCTTGACTCTGGGGATGCCAGCAATGGTGTCCGTGGCTCGTTTGGTTGAGTTAGGCTATGTTTGTTTGGTTTATGCTAGTATGGGATATGTTTGGATATCTTTGACTTTTCTGCTGTGCACTGCGGTTCTATGTGTTTCTGCGGCCTACTCTTCTCTAATATGCTCTGCATTGCCAGGTATTCCAGCAATAGTGGACACGGCACATTACGTTGTGTTCGATGACGCTTGGTTAGGTCAGGTTTGGTGAGGTTAGGACGGTACAGCTTGGGTTTTTGGGCTGAACAATGCAATTCGGTGGATTCCTGCGCTCTTCATGGCTTTACCATACTCTGCTAGACACCCGGGAGGCCAGAAACGGTGTTTGCGGCACGTTAGGTTTAGTTACTCTACGTTTGGATATGTTAGGTTAGGTATGGTCAGGTAGGAATATCTTTGACTTTTGTGCTACACGCTAGTATTCGGTGAATTCCTGCCCTCCATTTTGCTCTACCCTAATGTGCTTGACCTAGCGGAGGCCGGAAATAGTTGTCGCCGCACGTTAGGTTTGGTTAGGCTAGGTTCCGGTATCTGTCGATTGGTCGGATTACGAGTGGATAGCTTTGACCATTGCGCTATACGTTCATGCTCGGTAGATTTCTACGCTGTACTGTGTTGTATCACACCATGCTTGTGTCTGTGGTCGCCGGGATTGTGATCGTGGCACGTTAAGTTGTTATATGTTACGTTTGGCTGAGATAGCTTCGAGTTTTACGCTATACGAGCTACTCTGTGGATTTTTGCGCTCCGTACTGCGCGAATGTTCTATGATTTTCTCTGGGGATGGCAGGAATGATAGTCTAGACACGTTATGTTAAGTTAGGCTACGTTTAGTTATGTTAGTGTAGGGCAGGCAAGGTTATGGTGTCTTCGACTTTTGCGCTATACACTGCCAGCCTATGGACTTCTACGTGCTACTTTCCTTTAATATCTGCTGCTTCACGGTGGGGAGGCTAGGAGCAGAAGTCTAGGCACGATAGTTTGCGTTATCTCACGTTTGGTTAGGATAGGTAAGGTAAGGTTAGTTTAGGATAGACTTGACTTTTGTGCTTTACAGTTCAATGCGGAGGATTTCTGCGCTCTACTGTGCCCTAGCTTATTCTGTTGGTCTCCGGAGAAGCCAGTAATAGTGGTCTAGACACGTTTGGTTGAGTTATGTTACGTTTGGTTATGCTATGCTTGGTTAGGTTAGGATAGGATAACGATGAATTTTGTGCTATACACTGATATTCGATAGATTCGTGCGCTCCTCATAGCTGTACTATACACTGCTCGACCCGGAGGAGGCCTGGAAGAGTGGTCTCGGCACGTAAGTTCTGGTTAAATACGTGTGGTTATATTACGTTAGTATATGTTAGGACAGGATAGCTTTGGCTTTTGTGTCATACGCTGCTATTCTTGGAATTCTTACGCTCTATATTGCTTAACTATACCCTGCTAGGCTCTGGGGAGTCCAGTAATATTTGTCGCATCACGTTATGTTGAGTAAGGTTACGTTCGGTTATGTCAGGTTAGGTTAGGATAGGAGAAGGTTGCCTTGACTTTTTTGCCATACACCGTAATTCGTTGGATTTCTGCGCTCTACTGTGCTCTGCTATACTCTACTCGACTCTGGGTAGGACAGTAATTGTTGTCCAGGCTCGTCGTGTTCAGTTAAGGTACGTTCGTTTATGTATCGTTTGGTTATGGTAGTAAAGTATAGCTTTTACTTTTGTTTTACGCACTGCTATTCGATGGACTTCTGTGCTCTGCTATGCTCTAATTCTCTCCGCCTGGCTCTTGGGTGGCCGCCAATGGTGTTCTCGTCTCGTTAGATCTAGTTATTCTACGATTGGTTAGGTCAGGATTGGTCAGGTAAAGTTAGGGTGCCTTCTTCATTTCTGCCATTCGCTGCTAGTTGGCGGGCTCCTGCGCTGTGTTCTGCACTATTGTATTCTGCTTGACCCTGGGGATTCCAGTAATAGTAGTATCGGCTCATTAGCTTACGTTGGGTAACGTTGGATTTTATTACGTTTGGATATGTTAGGATTAGTTAGCTCGCACTTTTGAGCTATACACTTCTGTGCGCTGGATTTCTACGCTCTCCATTGCTCTACTATACTCCGCCCTACTCTGGGGATATCAATAACAGTTGTCACGGTACTATAGTTTGAGACACGCTACGCAAGGGTATGTTACGTTTGGCTAGGTTAGGAAATGGTAGCTTTGACTTTTGTGCTATACACCGATATTTGGCGCATTTCGGCGCTCTACATTGCTCTACTATGCCCTGCTTGTCTCCGTGGATGCCAGCAATATTATTCTCGGCTCGTCATGTTTAGCTAGTTATCGCTTGCATTGGCTAGGTTAGGACTGGTTAGGTTAAGGTATTTTTGACTTTTGTGCTACACACCGCAGTGCGGTGGACTACTGCGCTCTACTGCACTTCAGTATATTCAGCTTCACTCTGGGGTGGCAAGCAAGGGCGATCTCCGCGCGTTAGGTATAGTTAAGCTACGTTCGGGTGTTTTACGTTTCGCTACGTTAGGATAGTGTAGCTTCGACCTTAGTGACATACACTGTGGATCTGTGGACTTCTGCGGTCTTCTCTCCTCTATCGTGATCTCCTTGGCTCTGAGGGGGGCAGCAATTGATGTCTCGGGACGTTAGGAAGGGTTAAGCTACGTGTTGTTACGTTACGCTTAGCCTTGTTCGGATGGGATAGCTTTGACTTTCGTACTGTACACTGCTGTACGTCGAATTTCTGCGCTCTTCTGTGCTGTAGTATATTCTGCTTTGCTCTGGGGTGGCCAGCAATGGTGGTCTCGCACGCGAGGTTGCGTCAGGTTGCGCATGGCGAGGCTACGTTCGGTTAGGTTATGTTAGCTCGGGTTAGGCTTGGATAGCTTGGACTTTCGTATTATAAGCGGTTAATCGGTGCATCTCTGCGCTCCCCTGTGCCCCAGTATATTCTGCTTGGTTACAGAGAGGCCAGCAGTATTGGTCTCGGCACGTTAGTTTGAGAGAGATAATGTTTGGTTATGTTACGCTTGGTAGGGTTAGGATGGAATAGTTTTGACTTTTATGATATAGACAGCTATTCGGTGGGCTTCTGCGCTCTACTTTTCTCTGGTAAGTTTTGCTTCGCTCTGGGGAGGCAATCAAGTGTGTTCTGTGGGCGTCAGCTTTAGTTAAGGTACGGTCGGTTATGTTAAGTATGGATATGTTAGGATAGTGTAGCTTGGACTATTATGCTATGCAGTGTGACTCTATGGACCTCTGCGTTCTACTCTCCTGTAGTATGTTCTGCTTGGCTCTGAGGAGTGCTGCAATCGAGGGCTCGGCACGTTAGGAATAGTTATGCTACGTTTGGTTACGTTACATTTGTCCAGGTTAGGATATGATAGCTTCCACTGTTGTACTATACACAGCTATTCGGTGAATTTCTGTGCTCTGCTGTGCTGTAGCATATTCTCCTTGGCTATAGAGATTCAGCAGTACTGGTTTCGGCACATTAGTCTGAGTTATGTTTCGTTTGGTTGAGTTACGTTTGGTTATGTTAGGACAGGGTAGCGGTGACTTTTGGGATATACATTGAAATTTACTGGATGTTGGCGCTCTACGTTGCCCTCCTATACACTGCACGACTCCCGGGAGGCCAGCAGTAGTGGTTGCACACGTTCGGTTGAGAGAGGTTACGGTTGGTTAGGTTAGGATGCGTTGTTTTAGGTTATGGTATCTTTGACTATTGTGCCACCCCCATTTATTCTGTGGGCTTCTGCTACCCTCTGTGCGTTAGCAAACTATGCCTGCCTCTGTGGACGCCAGAAATAGTGCTTGCGTCACGTTAGGTTGAGCTTCGATACGTTTGGTTATGGTAGGTATGGCTATGTTTGGTAAGTATAGCTCTGTGTTTTGTGCTATAGACCGCTATTCGGAATACTTCAGCGCCCTACATTGCTCTGCTATACTCTGCTTAGCTCCCGTGGGGCCAGTTATTGTGGAACGTCAGTTTGGCTTACGTTATGTCCGCTTATGTTACCTTTGATTAGGTGAGGATTGGGTATGTGTGACTTCTGTGCTGAAGACGGCTATTCTGCGGAATTTTGCGATTTACATTGTTCCCCTATACTGTGCTCGGCTCTCGGGATGCAAGCAATAGTGGTCATGGCACGATAGGTTGAGTCATACTATGTTTGGTTTTGTTAGGTTTGGTTTGGTTAGGAAGGGATAGCTTTGACTTTTGCGTTGCATACTGCTCTGCGTTATATTTCTGCGCCCTATTTTTCTCTAGTGTGTTCTGCTTGGCTCAGGGGACGCCATAAATTGTGGCCGCGGCATGTTAAGTTGAGTTAGGTTACATTTGGGTAATTTGCGTTAGCATGGATAAGGTTTGAATAGCTTTGATTTTACTGCTATACACTGCGATTCCATGGATTGCTGCGCCCTACTCTCCTCTTGCATATTCTGCATGGCCCCGGGGAAGCCAGAAATAGTGGTCTAGGCACGTTAGGATGACTTATGTTACGTTTGGATATGTTACGCTTGGTTAGGTTAGCGTAGGATCACCATGAGTTTTGTGGTATACCCTGATATTTGGTGGATGCATGAACTCTTCGTAGCTGTACTATACACTGCTCGAACCTGAGGAGGCCTGGAAGAGTGGTCTCGACACGTCAGGTCGAGCTATGTTACGCTTGCTTATATTACGTTAGTATATGTTAGTACTGGATAGCTTTGGCTCTCGTGCCATACACTGCTATACGGTGGATTTTTACGGGCTATACTGCTCTGCTATACTCTGCTGGACTATGGGGAGTCCAGTAATATTGGTCGCGGCACGTTATGTTGAGTTTGGTTATGTTCGGTTATGTCAGGCTATGTTAGGATAGGATATCTTTGACTTTTGGTGTAAACACTGTTATTCGGCGGAATTCTGCTATTTTCATTGCCCTACTATACTGTGCTTGGCTCTCGTGATGCGCGCAATAGTGGTCATGGCGCGTTAGGTTGAGATATGTTACGTTCGGTTAGTTCAGGTCAGGCAATGTTTGCTTAGGGTAGCTTCGACTTTCATTCTATACACAGTTACCCGGTGGACTCCTGCAACCAACTGCGCTGTACTCTAATCTGCTAGACCCTGGGATGGCCAGCAATAGTAGTCACGGCACGTTACGTTCTGTCTTTTTATGTTATATTATGTTACGTTAGTTTGGGATAGGTTTGGATGTCTTTGACCTTTCTGCTTTACACTGCGATTATATGGGTTTCTGGGCCCTACTCTCCTCTAATATTTCCGCTTGGCTATGTGGTGGCCAGCAATGGTGGTGGAGGCATGTTCGGTTCAGTTTCGCTACGTTTGGTATAGTTAAGGTTGGTTAAGTTAGGGAACGGTACCTTTGCCTTTTGCGCTGCATCCTGCAATTCGGTGGATTTCTCCGCTCTACTGTGCTCTAACATGCTCTGCCTTCCTCTGGGGAGGCCAGAAATGGTGGCCACGGCATGTTATGTTATGTTAGGTTACGTTTGGTTAGTTTATGTTTTCATGGGTAAGGTTTCGATAGCATTGATCTTTCTGATTTACAATGCGATTCTGCGTATTTCTGCGCCCTACACCACTATAATATGCTCTGCATGGCCCCGGGGATGCCACCAAAAGCGGTGGCGGCACGTTAGGCTGTGTTAGATTACGTTTGCCTTGTTTAGGTTACGTTGGGATAGGATGGGATAGCTATGATTCTTGAGCTACACACTGCAACTCTGCGGGCTTCTGCGCCCTATTGCGCCCTATTCTTCCCTGCTTGTCTCCGGCGATGCTAGGAATGGTGCCCGCGGCACGTAATGTAGAGTAACGTTACGCCTGGGTTGGTTAGGTTAGGATAAGTGAGGTTAGGATATTTTTGACGTTTGTGTTAAACGCTGCAGTGTGTCAGATTACTGACCCCTACTGCGCTCTAGTATATTCGGCTTGGCTCTGGGAAGGCCAGGAATAGTGGTCCCGGTAGTCAGGTTGAGATGGATAACGTTCTTCTACGCTCCGTTTGGCAATGTTAGGATAGGATAGCTTTGACACATGTGCTACAAACTGCTATTCGTTCGAAATCTTTTCGCTATATTGCTCTACTAGCGTCTGCTTGTCTCTGGGAAAGCCAGTCACAGAGGTCGTGGCACTTTTTGTTGAATTACTTTACGCTTGGTGTGGTTAGGTTAGGTTATCTTTGGTTGGGATGACATTGACTTTTGTACTCTACGCATCTCTTCGGTCGATACCTGCGCTCGGCCTTACACCACTGGCACACGCTTGTCTCTGGGGGCCAGCAATGGTGGTCGTGGCACTTTTGGTTGTTTTAGGTTGCACTTGATATGGTAATGTTAGGCTATGTTTGGACACAACTGCTTTGAACTTTGTACAGTATACTGCTATGCGATTGATTTCTGCGCTCTACTGTACCCTAGCATATTCTGCTTGGCTCTGGGGATGCAAGCAATAGTGGCCCCAGCGCGTTAGGTTGAATTAAGCAGCGTTCGGTTATGTTATGTTTGGCTATGATTGTATACGATACCTTCGACTATTGTGCCATGCACTGCGGTTGTATGGACTTCTGCGCTCTACTCTCCCCTAACATGTTTCACTCGGCTCCGAGGAGTGCGGCAACAGTGGTCTCTGAACGTAAGGAGGAGTTGCATAACTTTTGGTTACGATAAGTTTGGTAAGGTTGGGATAGGATAGCTTAGACTTTTGGGCTATATACTGCTACTACGTGATATTCTGCTCTCTACTCTGTTCTACTATTTTGTACATTGATCTACTATACTCAGCTCGACAAACGGGCGGGCAGCAATAGTGGCCGCGGCACGATAGGTTCAGCAATTTTCAATTTGGTCCCCAGATATAGTGGTCGCTGCACGTTGTGTTTAGTTAGGCTTCGCTTGGTTAAGTTACGTCGGTTTGGGCTAAGTTTGTATCGCTATGGCTTTTCTGCTATACACTTCGTCTCTGTTGGTTCCTGCGCCTACTTTCCTGTGATATGTGCTGCTTGTCTCTGGGCAGGCCGGCAATTGCGGTCGAGGCACGTCAGGCTGTGTTACGTTACGCTTGTTTTTGTTACGATTGCTTAGGTTAGGGGAGGACTGCTTCGGCGTTTGTGCTGTACACTGCTACTCGGTGGATATCTGCGCTTTATTTCGCTCTAATACGATCAGCTTGGCTCTGGAAGAGCCAGCAGTTGTGGTATCGGCAAGTTACAATTAGTTATGCTACGTTTGGTAGGGTTACGTTAGGTAAGGTTAGGTTACGATACCTTTGACTCTTGTGCTTTGCATTACAATGCGGCCGATTTCTGCGCACTACTGAGCTGTAGTACATACTGGCATGCTGCGTCGAGGTCAAAAATAGTGGTCTAGACACGTTAGGCTTAGTTAGGTTACGCTTGGTTTAGTCATGTTTGGTTGGGTTAGGCAAAGATAGCTTTGACATGAGTGGTATAATCTGCTTCCCGGTCGGTATATATGCCCTGCGTTGCTGTATTAGCATCTGCTTAGCGCTGGAGATGCCAGCAATAGTGGCCTTGTCACGTTAGGTTGATTTACGCTGCGTTCGGTTAGGTTACGTTTGGATAGGTTAGTAGAGGACACCTTCGACTTTTGTGCTATACACTGCTTTTCGGTGGATTTCTGCGCTCTACTGTGCACTAATATGCTCTGCTTAGCGCTGTACTTGCCGGCAATTGTGGTCTGGGCACGATGGGTTGTGTTACGCTTCGTTTGGCTATGACAGGTTGTGTCAGGTTATGTGAGGATATCTCAAACTTTTCTCCTTTACACTTCAATGCGGAGGAATTCTGCGCTCTACTGTTCTCTGGTTAATTCTGCTCGGCTCTGGAGAGGCCAGCAATATCGGTCGTGGCAAGTAATGTTTTGTTATGTTACGTCTGCTTATATTTCGTTTGGCTAGGTTTGGACATGGTAGCTTCGAATTTTGAGCTATACACTGCCATTCTATGGACCTCTGCGCAACTCTCTCCATTAATACGCCCTCCTCTGCGATGGGGCGTCCAGCAATAGTTGACTAGGCACGTTATATTGGGCTTCGTTACGTCCGGTTATGTCAGGTTAGGTAAGGATATATCCTACTTGTATATCTCACACATCAATGCGGCGAGTTTCTGCGCTCTACTGCGCTCTAGTATACTCTGCTTGGCTCTGGGTATGTCAAGAATGGTGGTGTAGGCACGTTAGCCTGAGTTAGGAAACGTTTGGTTCGGTTAGGACAGGATAAGTTTGGCTTTTGCTCTATATACTGCCTCTAGATGGACTTTTGCGCTCTTCATTCCTCTACTACACTTCGCTCGACTCATAGAAGGCCAGGAATAGCTGTCGAGGCGTTATAGCTTTTGTTTGGTTACGTTTGCTTATGATGGCTTTGACTTTTGTGCTATACACTGCTATTCGGTGGATTTCTACGATCTACTGAGCTCTAATGTTCTCTGCTTGGCGCTTGGGAGGCCTGCAGTTGTGGTATCGGATAGCTAGGTTGAGTTAGACTACGTTTGGTTTGGTTAAGCTTCGATAGCTTAGGATAGGATAACTTTGACTTTTGCGCTATACACTGCTATTCGGGGGATCTCTGCGCACTTCATTGCTCTGCAGTACTCTGCTCGACCCAGGGTCACCAGCAATAGCGGTCGTGGAAGGATAGCTTGTGTTAGATTACGCTTGGTTAGCTTATGTTGGGCTACGTTTGGACAAGATGGCTTTGACGTTTACTTTAGACACCGCTACTCGGTGGATTTCAGATCTCTACTGTGCTCTAATATGATCTGCTTGGCTCTGAGAATGCCTGCAATATAGGTCTCGTCTCGTTAGATTTGGTTGTTCTACGTTTGGCTAGGATAGGTTAGGTCAGGTTTGGTTAAGGTATCTTTGACTTTTGTGATATACGCCGCCATTTGGTGACTTTTTGCGCTATACTGTGCTATAGTATAATCTGCTTTGCTCTGGGCATGTCAGCAATAGTGGTCTCGGCACGTGAGGTTGTGTAAGGTAGCGTTCTGCTATATTGGTTTTGGATAGGTTAGGATATGATAGCTTTGACTTCTGTGCTATACATCGCTATTCGCTGCGTTTCTTCGGTCTACGTTCCTCTACAATACTCTGCACGGCTCTGGGGTGGCCACTAACAATTTTCTCGTCCCGTAAGTTTTGGTTAGGCTAAGTTTGACTACGTTAACTTAGCTTGGGTTAGGTTCGGATAGATTTGACTTTCGTGGTATAGACTGCTGTTCGGCGGACTTCTGCGCTCTACTGTGCTCTGGTATGTTTTGCTTCGTTGTCGGGAGGCCAGCATTAGTGGTCTTAGCCCGTTGGGTTACGATATATAAGTTCGGCTTTGCTACGCTTGGCAAGGTTAGGAGACGGTAGCTTCGTCCTTTATCCTTTACGCCGCCGTTCGGAGGATTTCTTCGCTCTTCTGTTATCTAATATTTTCATCTTTACACTTGGGGGCCATAAATATTGTCCGTGGCGCGATATATTATGTTTGGTTATGTTTGGTAAGGATGGCTTTAACTTTTGTGCCATATTCCGCCATTCGATAAATTTCTGAACCCTACTGTGCCCTAATATGCCTTGCTAGGCACTGGGAAGCCCAGAAATAGTGGTCTCGGCACTTTATGTAGAGTTATGGTACGTTTGGTTATGTTATGCTTTGCTAGGTTAGGATATGGTATCTTCGACCCGTGCGATATACATCGCTTTCGGGTGGACATCTGCGCTCCATTGTGCTCTAGTATGCTATGCTTTGCTCTGTGCAGGTCAGCGAAAGTGGCACAGGCCCGATAGGATGTGCTGGGTTACGTTTGGTTATGCCAATATATGTCACGTTTGGTCAGGATGGCTATGAATCTTGTGTTATACAATGCTATTCGGTGGACTTCTGGACTCTACTGTGCTCTAGTATGACCGGCTTGGATCTGGTGAGGACAAAAATAGCGGGCTCGGCACGTTAGTTCGAGTTATGTTCCGTTTGGTTACGTTACGGTTGGTTAGGTTAGGAAAGGATAGCTTTGACTTAAGTGCTATATTCTGCTATTTGATGGATTTCTGCTGCCAACAGTGCTTTAATATTTTCAGCTTGGCTCTGGGAAGGCCAGCTATAGTGGTCTCGGCACGTTATCTTGAGAGAGGTTACGCTCGGTTGCGTTGGCTTAGGCACATTTTGGTCGGTATTGCTTTAACTATTGCGCTGTACTCTGCTATTCGCTGGATTTCTGCACCCTACTACACTCTAGCATGTCCTGCTTGGCCTATGGAGGGCAACAAAAACGGTGTACTGTTGAGTCAGGCTGTATTTGGATATGTCGTGTAGTTTTGGATTAGGCTTGGCTAGCTCTGACCTTTCCGATAAACACATCGATTGTATGGATTTTTGCGTTCTACTCCACACTAACGTGTTCCGCTCGACTCTGTGGATGCCAACAATACTGGTCGCGCCTCGTTGGTTTGAGCTCCGTTACGTCTGGTTATGTTACGGTTGGTTTCGTTAGGAGAGTTTGGCCTTGAGTTTTGTGCTATAAACTGCTATACGGTGGATTTCTGCTCCCTACGTGGCTCTACAATACTCTGCTCGCCTGTGGGGGCCCAGTAACAGTGGTTTTGGCGCGAGAGCTTGGGTTAGGCTACGCTTGGTTAGGCTTTGTTAGTCTGGGTTAACTTTGGATAGCTCTGACTTACGTGGTGTACACTGCATTTCGGTGGATATCTGCAATATACTGTGTTCTAGTATGTTCAGGTTGGCTCTGGGGAGTCCAGCGATAGCGGTCCCCGCGCGGTAGGTTAAAATAAGTTACGTACCGTTATGTAACGTTTGGTTAGGTTGGGATGGGATATCTTCCACTTTCGTGCTGTACACTGCTCTTCGGTGGACTCCTGCCTTGTACATTGATCTACTATACTCAGCTCGACAAACGGGCGGGCAGCAATAGTGGCCGCGGCACGATAGGTTCAGCAATTTTCAATTGGTTTAGGCTAGGTTTACCTAAGATTGTTTGGGATACCTTTTACGTTTTGCTATACACGGCCACTAGGTTGATATCAGCGTCCGCCATTGCAATGCCATACTCTGCTTGGCTCTCTTGAGGCCAGCAATAGCGTTCGCGCACGATATGTTTTATTAACTTACGTTTGACTTCGTTAGGTTAGGTTACGTTTGTTTAGCATGGCTTTGACTTTTGTGTTATACACTGCAATGCGGTGGATTTCTGCGCTCTACTGTACTCAAATATGGCCTGCTGGGCTCTGGGGAGGACAGCCATGGAGGTCGTGGCACGTAACGTTGGGTTACGGTACGTCCGCCTATGTTACGTTTGGCGTAGCTAGGTTAGGATATTTTTGACTTTCGTGCTATACACTGCCACTCTATGGACCACTGCGATATGCCCTCCACAAATATGACCTGCTTGGCGATGGGGAGGACAGAAATAGCGGGCTTGGTACGCTTGGCTGGGATTGGTTACGTTCGATTATGTCATGTTAGGTAGGTTAGGTTACGACATCCCCTACTTTTTTGCAGTACATTGCTATTCGGACGATTGCAGCGTCCTACACTGCTCTGCAATAATCTGCTTAGCTCTCGTGAGGCCAGCAACGTCTCTTGTGACACACCAGGTTCTGTTATGTTACGTATGCATATGTTACGTTTGGTTAGGTTAGGATATGTCACATTTGATTTTTTCACTATATACCGCTGTTCGGAGGATTTCTACGCTCTACATTGCTCTACTGCTCTCTGCTCGACACTGGGGAAGCCAGTAATCGTGTTCTCGGCACATTAGTTTGAGATAGACTACGTTTGGTTATGGTTTGATAGCTTGGGTTAGGTTTGGATTGCTTTGACTTTTGTGCCACACACTGCAGTGCGGTGGATTACTGCGCCCGACTGCGCCCTTGTATACTCTACTTGGCTCTGGGAGGGCCAGCATTGGTGGTCTCAGCACGTCAGGGTGAGTTATCTTACGTTTGGTTACGTTACGTTTGGTCTGGTTAGAATGGAGTGGCTTAGACTTTTGTGCTATACACTGCTCTTCGATCAATGTCTGCGATCTATATTGCTCTACTATTCTCTGCCCGACTCCAGGGAGGTCAGCAACTGTGGTCGCAGCACAATATATTTAGTTATGCTGCGTTCGGTTAGGCTATGTTGTGACAGGTTTGTGTAGGATACCTTCCGCTGTTTTGCTTTACGCTGCAAGGCGGTGGATTACTGCGATGGACTGTGCTCTAGTATATTCTGCTTGGATCTTGGGAGGTCAGCAATAGTGGTCTCGGCATGTCAGGATGGGATATGTTACGTTCGCTTACGTTACATTTGGGCAGGATAGGATAGGATACCTTTGACTTTTGTGCTGTACACCGCTATACGTTTGATTTCTGAACTCTACTGTGCTCTATTGTGTTCTGCTTCGCCCAGCGAGGGCAGCAATTGCGGTGGTGGCACGCGTGGAACAGTTACGTTACGCTTGGCTTGATTAGGGCAGGTTTAGTTTGGTTAGGATGGCCTTGACCTTTGTGCTATACACTGCTATTCGGTGGGATTCTACGCTCTACTGTGCCCTGGTATATTCTGCTTGACTATGGTGACACCAGCAGTAGTGGCGTCGTCAAGCTAGACTGATTTATGTTGCGTCTGGTTACGTAAGGTTTGGTTGAGTTTGGTTAGGGTAGCTTTGACTTCTGTGCTATATACTGCTATTCGGTGGATCTCAGTACTCTGCAGTGCTCTAGCATGCTCAGCTTGGCTCTGGCGAGGACAGCAATCGTAGTCGCGTCACGTTATGTTCAGTTAGGCTACGGTTGGCTATGTTACGTTTGGTTAGGTTAGGATAGGATAGAATTGACCTTTGTGCTATACACGGATATTCGGTCGATTCCTGTGCTCTACATTGCCCTACTGTAATCTGTTCGACTCTCGGGTGGCCAGCAGTAGTAATCGCCGCACGTAGGTTGTGTTAGTTTACGTTTGGTTTGGTCAGGTTAGTTTACGTTTGGTTAGGATGGTTTTGACTTTTGCGTTAGACGCGTTTATTTGGTGACCTCCTGCGCTCAACTGTGCTTTACTATACTCTGCTCGACTCTGGGGTGGCGGCCATTAGTGTTCATTGCTCGATAGGATGCGCTATGATATATTTAACGATGTTACGATTGGTTAATTTCGGATATGGTGGCTTCGGCCTTTGTGCTATATTCCGCTATTCGGAGGACTTATACGCTCTACATTGCTCTGCAGTTCTCCGCTCGACTCTGGGGATCCGAGAAATAGAAGTATGGCACGTTTGGTTGTGTTACGTAATGATTGGTTAGGTTAGGTTTGTTTGTGTTTGGTTTGGATATGTCCGACTTTCGTGCTATACACTGCCATTTTATGGACCCCTGCGCTCTACTCACCTCTAATATGCATTACTTGGCGTTCGAGGGGCCAGCAGTTGTGGGTTAGGTGCGATAGGTTGGCATTGGCTACGTTTTATTGGTCTACTTTTGGTCAGCATAGGTTAGAATGTCCCTTACTGTTTTCCTATACACTGCTACTCGAAAGATTCCAGCGCCCTACACGGCTCTGCTATACCCTGCTTAGCTCTCGTGAGACCAGCAGCGGCTTTCGTGACACGTCATGTTGTGTTACGTTACGTCAGCTTGTGTTGCGATTGGTTAGGTTAGGTTAGCACAGCCCTGACTTTTATGCTATACATGGATATTCGGTGGATTTCTGCGCTCTGCTACACTCTAGTATATACTGCTTGGCTATGGGGATGCCAGCAGCATCGGTCTCGGCACGTTAGTTTGTGTTCAGTTGCGTTCTGCTATGTTACGTTTGGCTAGGTTTGTTTAGGATAGTTTTGACTTTTGTGCTACACACTGCTATCCTGTGGACCTCTGCGCTCTTCTCAGCGCTGTCGCACTCTGCTTGTCTCTGTGGTCACCAGGAGTAGTACTCTCGGCACGTTCGGTTGAGTTGTATTACGTTTGTTTGTGTTAGATTTGCTTGGGTTTGATTAGGATAGCTTTGACATTTGTGCTGTGCATTGCTGTTCGGACGATTCCAGCGTTCTACATTGCCCTGCTATACCCTGCTTAGCTGTCGTGACGCCAGCAATAGTGGTCGTGGCACGTCAGGTTGCGTTCCGTAACGTCCACTCATGTCACGTATGGTTAGGTTAAGATAGTACAACTTTGACTTTTGTGATATACACAGACATACTGCGGATTTCTGCGCTCTTCTTCGATCTAATATTCTCTGCTTTGATCTGGGAATGCCAGAAATTGTAACCGCGGCGCGTTACGCTATGTTATGTTACGTTCGGTTAGGTTAGGTTTGTTTGGGTTTGGTTGGAATATCATTGACTTTCGTACCGTACACCGCCGTCCTATGGACCTCTGCGTTGTATTATCCTCTAGTATGCCATGCTTTGCGATGGGGAGGCCAGCAACAGTGTGCTAGGCACGACAGGTTGGTATGGTTTACGTTTGGTTGTGTTAGGTTAGGTTAGGTTAGGTTGGGATGCCCCTTCCTTTGCAGCTTTACACTTCAATGCGGTGGATCTCTGCGCTCTACTGTGCTATAATATGCTCCGCTTGGCGCAGACGAGGCCAGCAATATTGGTTGTGGCACGTTGCATTTAGTTAGGTTACATTCGGCTATGTTACGATGGGATAAGTTAAGGAAGGGTAGCTTAATGTTGTGTGCTATACACAGCTATTTGGTTTCTGCTTTGTTCAGGGGTGGTCAGCAATAATGGTGTAGGCACGTTAGGTTGCGTTTACTTCGTTCGGTAATCTTAAGTTTGATCAGGTGAGGATATCATATCATTGACTTTTGTGCTTCACACTGCAATTCGGTGGATTTCTGCGCTCCTCATTGCCATTGTACTCCGCTCGGCTCTGGAGAGGCCAGCAATAGCGATCGTGGCAGAGTGGGTTGAGTTATGTTTCGCTTGGTTAGGTTAGGTTAGGTTACGTTTGGCTAGGATGGCTCTGAATTTTGTGCCATACACGGCTCTTCGGTGTATTTCTGCGCGGTGCTATGCTCTAATACGTTCTGCTTTTCAATGGAAGTTCAGTAATACTGGGCTAGGCACGTTAGGTTTTATTGCGTTACGATAGGTTATGTCATGTTTGATTAGGTTAGTGTAGGGTATGTTTAACTTTTGCGATATACACTGCTATTCGATGGACTTCTGCCTTCTACTGTGCTCCAATATACGTTTCGTTATGTTACGTTTTGTAAGGTTAGGAAAGGAAATCATCGACTATTGTTCTGTACACTGCTATTCGGTGCACTTCTGCCCTCCACTGTGATCAGATATGATCTGATTGGCGCTGGGGAGGCCAGCAACAGTGGTCGCGGTGAGTTTGGTTGAGTTAGGCTGCGTTCGGGTGGGTTATGTTTGCTCAGGTTGCAACAGAATATCTTTGATTTTTGTGCTATACAATGCTATTCGGTGGATTTCTGCGCTGTACTGTGATCTAGTATCCCCTGCTTTGTTCTGGGAATACATGAAATAATGGCCGTGGCTAGTTAGGCTGCGTTAGGTTACGTCTCGTTAGGATAGGTTTGCCTTGGTTAGATTAGGGTACCTTTGACTTTGGTGCTATACACCGCCTTGCGGAGGGTTTCTACGCTCTACATTGCTCTACTGAACTCTGCTCGAATCGGATGTGGCCAGCAATAGTGGTCGTGACACGATAGGCTGGGTTAGGTTATCTGTGGCTAGGAAAGTTTGGGTTAGGTTTGATTATGATGGCTTTGACCTTTACGCTATACAATGCTGTACGTTGAATTTCTGCGCTTTACTGTGCCCAAGTATGTTCTACTTGGCTCAGGGGAGGCCAGAATTGGTGGTTTCGGAACGCTAGATTGGGATATGAAACGCATGGCTTGGCTAGGTTCGGATAGGTTTGGTCGGTGCAGCTTCATCTGTGTGCAATAGACTCCTATCCGTGCGACATCTGCCCACTGCATTGCTCTACTAGCAGCTGCCTGTCTCCGGGGAGACCAGCAACAGCGGTCGTGGCAGGTTAGTTTGGAATATGCTACGCTTGGCTAGGTTAGGTTAGGTTAAGTTTGGATAGGACGGATTTGACCTTCGTGCTACACACCGCTATTCGGTGGATTTCTGCGAGCTGCTTTTCTCTAGCTTACTCTGCTTGGCTATGGGGAAGCCAGCAGTATTGATCTCGGCACGTTAGTCTAAGTTATATTGCGTTTGGCTATGTTACGTTTGATTTGGTCACGAGAGGATAGCTTTAACCCTAGGGCCATACACTACAATTCGTTGGATTTCTGCTCTCTACAATGCTCTACTATACCCTGCTCGGCTCTCGGGAGGGCAGCGGTAGGTGTCGCCGCACGTTGGGTCGTGATATGTTATGCTTGGATAGGTTAGGTTTACTTAGCATGGTTAGGGTAACTTTGCTTTAGTGCTGTACACTGCTATTCGGGGGATCTCTGCGCTGTACTCTTCTCTAATATGCTCTGAATGGTGGCGGGGAGGCCAGCAATATCGGTCCCGGCACGTTCGGTTAAGTCGTGTTTCGCTTCGCTATACTACGTTTGGATTTGTTAGGATAGTGTGGCCTCGTCGTTTGCGCTGTACACTGCTGTTCGGCGGATTTCTACGCTGTACGTTTCTCTACTATACTCCGCTCGACTCTGAGGATGTCAGTAATAGTGGTCTCGGCCAGTTAGGTTGAGTTAGGTTACGTTTCGATTCGTTTCGTTAGTTTGGGTCAGGTACGGATGGATTTGACTTTCGCGGTATACGCTGCTATTCGGACGATTTCTACTCTCAGCTGTGCTGTAGTATGTTCTGCTTGGCTCTAGGGAACGCGGTAATAGTGGTCTCGTTATGATAGGTTGAAATAGGATACGTTTGGTTAGGTTACGTTATCTCTGGCTTGGTCATTATAGCTTCGACATTTCTGAAATACACTGCGATTCTAAGGAATTCTGCGCTCTACTCTACTCTATTATGCTCTGCTTGGCTCTGCGGAGGCCAGCAATACTTGTTGCGGCCCGTTAACTTGCGATTTGCTAGGTTTGGGTAGGTTAGGTTCGGTTGGGTTGGGTTTAGATAATTTTAACATATGCCTTCTGCACTGATATCCAATTGACTCAAGTGCTCTACTGTGCTCTATCATATTCTGCTTCTCTCTAGGGAAGCCAGCAATAGTGAGGGCGGCACGTTACGTTTAGTTACTCTTCGTTTGGTTAGGTTGGGTTCGGTGCTGCTAGGTTAGGGTATCATGGACATTTGTACTATACGCAGCTATTCGGTTGGTTCCTGCCCTACACTTCGCTCCAATCAACAGTGCTAGACTCCGCGGAGGCTGGAAAATGTGGCTGCGGCACGTCCCTCTGAGTCTGGCTACCTTAGGTTATGTTATGTTAGTTTGTGATCCGTTCGGATATCATTGACTTTTCTGCTGCACAGTGCGATTCAATGGATTTCTGCGCCCTACTTCCCTCTAGTATGTTCTGCTTGGATCTGTGGAGGCCAGAAATAGTGGCCGCGGCATGTCAGGTTGTGTTACGTTACGTTTGGTTAGTTTACGTTAGCGTGTGTAAGGTTTAGATAGCTTTGATTTTTTGGCAATTCCCTGCGTCTCTATGGACTTCTGCGCCCTACTCTCCCCTAATATCCTCTGCACCGGCAGGGATGCCAGCAATAGTGTTCGCGGCACACTACGTTGTGCCAGATGACGCTCGGTTAGGCGAGGTTTGGTTAGGGTAGGATGGTATAGCTTTGACTTTTGTGCTGTACAATGCAATTCGGTGGATTCCTGTGCTCTACTTGGCCTTACTATACTCTGCTCTACACTCGGGATGCCAGAAATTGTGGCCGCCGCACTTTAGCTTGAGATCGGTTACGTTTGGACGTGTGTCGATTGGTTGGGTTAGGAGAGGATAGCTTTGGCCTTTGCGCTATACGTTCTTGCTCGGTGTTTTTCAGCGCTCTACTGTGCTGCATCACAATCTGCTTGTATATGTGGACGCCAGGAATTGTGGTAGCGTCATGTTAGTTTGGGATATGTTACGTTTGGTTAGGATGGTTTCGACTTTTATACTACACGCTGCTACTCTGTGGATTTCTGCACCCTACACTGCGCTAATATTCTCCGCTTTTCCCTGGGGATGGCAGCAATGGTAGTATCGGCACGTTCCGCTGATTTAGGCTACGTTTGGTTAGGTTAGCGTAGGGCAGACTAGGTTAGGGTGTCTTGGACATTTGCGCTATACACTGCCAGTCTATGGAATTCTACGCGCTACTCTCCTCTAATATGCTCTGCTTGGCGATGGAGACGCCAGCAACAGAAGCGTAGGCACGTTAGATTTGCGTTGTGTCCCGTTTGGTTAGGTCAGGTTAGGTCAGGTTAGTTAGGGATAGACTTGATATTTGTGCTTTATGCTGCAATGCGGCGGATTTCTGTGCTCTGCTGTAATCTAGCTTATTCTCCTGGTCTCTGGAGAGGCCAGGAATAGTGGTCTAGGCACGTAATGTTGAGATAGGTTACGTTCGGCTATGTCAGGTTATGTTTGGGTAGGAGAATGTAGCTTCGAGTTTTGTTGCATACACCGTTATTCGGTGGATTTCTGCGCCCTAGTGTGCTCTACTCTACTCTACTCGACCCTGCGTAGACAGCAGTTGCGGTCCCGGCACATTGTGTTCAGTTGAGGTTCGTTCGTTTATGCTACGTTAAGCTATGGTAGGAGAGGATAGCTTTCACTTTTGTTCTACGCACTGCTATTCGGAGGACTTCTGAACTCTACCATGCTCTAATCTTCTCCGCCTGGATCTTGGGAAGTCAGCAATAGTGGTTTCGGCACCTTAGTTTAAGTTAATATGCGTTTGGTTATACTACGATTGGATATCGTAGGATAGGATGTCCTTGACTTTTCTGCTATACACGGCTATTCGGTGGATTTCCACGCTCCACGTTGATCTACTATACCCTGCTCGACTCCGTGGAGGACTGTAACAGTGGTCTCGGCCCGTTAGGATTTGTTAGGTTACGTTTGGCTATGTTGTGTTAGTTTGGCTACGTATGAATAAATATGGCTTACGAGATAAACACAGTCATTCGGTGGACTTCCGCGGTCTATTGTGCTCTTCTATACTCTACTCGTCTCTGGGGATGTCGGCAATGCCAGTTGTGCCCCCATAGTTTGAGTTAGGTTACGATTGGTTAGGTTAGGTTAGGCTATGGTTGGTTAGGGTAGCTCCGAGTTTCATGCCATACGCAGCTATACGGTGGATTCCTGCCCTGCACTGTGCGCTACTCTAATCCGCTAGACCCTTGAGAGGCTAGCAATAGTGGTCGCGGCACGTTACGTTGAGCTTTGCTACGATAGGTCAGGATAAGATAGCTTGGGTTACGTTTGCATATCTATGGCTTTTCTGCTGTACACTGTGGTCTTATGTATTCCTGAGCCCTACGCTCCTCTATTATACTCAGCATGGCACTGGCGAGGCCAGGAATACTGTTGGCGGCTCGTTGGGTTGTGCTTGGTTACGTTTGGTTGTGCTACGATAAGTTAGGTTCGGAGAGGTTTCCTTCGCCTTTTGTGCTACACACTGCTCTTCGGTGGATTTCTCCGCTCTGCTTTGCCCTAACATGCTCTGGTTTGCTTTGGTGTGGCCGGAAACAGTGGCCGCGGCATGTTACGTTTCGCTATGTTACGTTCAGTTAGTTTATGTTTGCATGGGTAAGGTTTGTATAGCATTGATTTTTCTGCTATACACTGCGATTCATCGGACTCCTGCGTCCTACTCCACCATAATATGCTCTGTATGGCCCTGGGGATGCCACCAGTAGTGGCCGCGGCACGTTATGCTGTGTTAGATTATGTTTGGCTTGGTTAGGTTCGTTGGGTTAGTATGGTATAGATACGATTCTTGAGCTACACACTGCAATTCTGAGGGCTCCTGCGCCCTATTGTACGCTATTGCGCCCTACTGGTCTCCGGCGATGCCTGGATTAGCGGCCGCGGCACGTTAGGCAGATTAATGTTGCGTCTTGATTGGTTAGGTTACGATAAGTTAGGATAGGATATGCTTGACGCATGTGCTAAACTCTGCAGTGCGTTGGATTACTGCCATCTATTGCGCTATAGTATATTCGGCTTGGCCCTGGTGAGGCAAACAATAGTTGACCTGACACGTTGTGTTGGCTAAGGCTACGTTCGGTTCCGTTACGTTTGGTTATGTTGGGATAGGGTAGCTTCGACAATTGTGCTATGCAGAGCGATTCTGTGGACTCCTACGCCCTACTATCCTCTAATACGTTCTGCTTATCTGCCAGGAGGGCAGCAGTAGCTGTCTCGGCACGATAGGATATGATAGGTTACGCTTGGTACGATACATTCGCCTAGGTTAGGACAGGGTAGCTTTGAATTTTGTGCTATACACTGCAATGCAGTCGACCTCCACGACCCGCTGTGCTCTAATATCCTACTCGTGGCTCTGGGGAGGCCAGCAATAGTGGCCTCGTCACGTTAGGATGAGATATGTTACGCTTGTTTAGGTTAGGATACTCTGGGTTAGGTCAGGACTGCTTTTACTTTCTGCAATACATTGCCAATCTATGGACATCTGCGCTCTACGCTCCTCTAATATGTTCTGCTTGGCTATGTGGAGGCCAGCAACCGTGCACTTGGCTCGTCAGGTTTAGTTAGTCTACGTTTGGTTATTGGAGTATGGGTCAGGTTTGGTTAGCATATCTTCGACTTTTGTGCTATACAGTGCTAGCTGGAGGCTTCCTGTGCTCTACTGTGGTCTAGTATATTCTGCTTGTCTCTGGGGAGGCCCGCAATAGTGGTCCCGGCACGTCAGGTTAAGCTATGTTGCGTTTGCTTACGTTACGTTTGGATAGGTTATCATAGGTTATAGTTGACTTTTGTGCTATAGGCTGCTGCTCAGTGGATTTCTACGGTCTACATGGCTCTACTATACTCTGCCCGACTCTGGGGGTGGTAATATTGGTCTCGGCTCGTTAGGCTGTATTAGGCTACGTTTGGATGGTTTACGTTATTCTGGGTTAGGTTTTGACAGCTGCGGCTTACGTGGTATACTCTGTTGTCCCGTAGATTCCTGCGTTGCTATGTGCTCTAGTATATTCTGCTTGGCTATGTGGTTTCATTCAATAGTGGTATCGGCACGTTAGCTTTCGTTAAGCTACGTTCGGAAGTGCTACGCTTGGTTACCTTAGAAGAAGGTAGCTTCGACCCTTGTGCCATGCACTGCGATTCTATGGACGTCTGTGCTCTACTCTCCCCTAATATGTTCAGCTTGGCACCGGGGAGGGCAGCAATAATAGCGGGGGCACCTTAGGTTGAGTTTGATTGCGTTTGCACGGGACAGGTTAGTATAAGCATTGTTATGGCAGATTTGACTTTTGTGATATACACTGCTATTCGGTGGATGTCAGCACTCAACATTGCTCTAATATGCTCGGCCTACCTCTGCGACGGCCAGCAATACTTGTCTCGGCACTTTATTTTGAGCTAGGCTACGTTCGGTTGGGTTAGTCTAGGACAGGTTGGATTAGGGTACCTTCCACTTTTATGCTATTCACTTCAATGCGGTGGGTTACTACGCTCTACTGCGCTCTAGTAGATACAGCTTGGCTCTGGGGAGGCTAGTAATACTGGTCTCGGCACGTTTGGTAGAGGCATGCTGCTTTCGGTTATGTTACGTGTGGTTCTGTTAGGATAGTGTAACTTCGACAGTTGCGGTATGCACTGCGATTCTATGGATCCCTAAGCTTTGCCCTCCTCTAATATGTTCTACTTGGCCTTGTGGAGGGCTGCAATAGTAGACTCGGCACGTAAGGATGAGCTAGGGTACGTGCGGTTACGTCGTGTATGGTCATGTTAGGATACGAGAGTTTTGACTTTTGCGCTATACACTGCTATGCACTAGATTTCTGCGCTTCACTGTGCTCTAGTATATTCTACTTCAATCTGATTCACTGTGCTCTAGTATGTTCTACTTCAATCTGAGAAGGCCAGGAATGTCGTTCGCGGTATGTTTGGTTATGTCAGGTTACGTTGTGTTTGGTTAGGCTAGGTTCAGTTCGGTTAAGGTAGTTCCGTCTTTCGTGCTATATACTGCTATTCGGTGGACTTCTGCGGTCTGCTGTGCTCTGGTATATTCTACCTGGATTTGGGGATGTCTGCAGTATTGGTCTCGGCAGATTAGTGTGAGTTATGTTGCTTTTGGTTATGCTTGGTTTGGCTGGGTTAGAATATGATAGCTTTGACTTTTGAGCTATACACTGATTTTCGTTGGGTTTCTGCGCTCTACAATGCTCAAATATACTCTTCCATACTCTCGGGATGCCAGCAATAGTGTTCGCCGCAAGTCCGGTTGGGCTTCCTTACGTTCGCCTATATTACGTTTGGCTATGTTAGGACATGATAGCTTGTCCTTTTGTGCTATGAACTCCAATTCGGTGGATTTCTATGCTCTACTGCGATCTAATACCCACAGCTTTGGTCTGGGTATGTCAGAAATAGTTGCTGCGGAGCGGTAGCTTGTGTCGCGTTACCTTTGTTTAGATTTGGATTGTTTGTGTTAGGTTAGGATATCTTTGATTTTCGTGCAATACACTGCAATTCTATGGACCTCTGTGCTCTACTCTCCCCTAATATGCTCTGCCCGGCGCTTGGGATGCCGTCAATAGTGCTCTCGGTGTGTTAGTTTGAGTTACGTTTCGTTTGGTTACGTTAGGTTAGGTTAGGCTATGTTATGTTAGGATAGGATGGGTTATTTTAGTTTAGGACAGGTTAGGTCAGGATATCTTTGACTTTCGTGATAGACATTTCTATGCGGTGGATTACTGCGCTCTACTCTGCTCTAGTGTATTCTGCTTGGCTCCGGGGAGAAAAGAAATTGTCGTCTCGGTACGTTAGTTTTACTTAAGCTACATTCGACAATGTTATGTTTGGCTATTTTGGGGTTGTGTGGCTTCGACTATTGCGCAATGCACAGCGATTCCATGAACTTCTGCGCTCTACTTTCCTCTAACGAGTTCCGCTCGTCCCTGAGGAGTGTAGCAATATAGGTCTCGGCACGTTAGGTTGAGTTTGGTTTCGCTTGGCTGTATTATGTTTGGCTGTGTTAGGCTGGTATAGTCTACTCTCCTCTAATATCTTCTGCATGACTCTGAAGAGACCAGCAATATTAGTCTAGGCTCTTTAGGCTTAGTTACGTTGCATTTGGCTATAATACGTTTGTTAGGTTAGGATAGGATACCTTTGACTTTTGTGCTAAACGCTGCTATTCGGTAGACTTCTGCGCTCTACATTACGCTACTACAATCTGCTCGACTATAGGGCGGCCAGTAATTGTGCTCTCGGCAAGTTAGGTTTGGTTAAGCAACGTCTGGTTGGGTTGTGTTAGCATGGGCTAGGCTTGGATAGCTTTGGCTTTCGTATTTTACACTGTTTTTCGGTGGATTATTGATTTCTACTGTGCTCTAGTATATTCAGGTTGGCAACGGGGAAGCCAGCAGTAGTGCTCGCGGCACTTTAGACTGAGTTATGTTGCGTTTGGCTATATTTCGTTTGGTTCGGTTAGGAGAGGGTACCTTAGACTTTTGTGCTATACACTGCTATACGGTGAATTTCTGCGCTCTACTGTGCTATATTATATTCTGCTTGGCCCTGGCGTGTCCAGCAATAGTGGTCGAGGCATGTTATTTTGTGCTATGCTTCGTTCCTTTAGGTTACGTTTGCTTAGCCTTGGCCAGGGTAGCCACGACTTTTGTGCTATACACTGTTATTCTGCCGATTTCTGCGCTCTACTGTGCTCTAGTATATTCGGCTTGGCCCTGGAGATGTCAGCAACTATGATCTATGCACTCCAGTATGAGCTATGCAACGTTTGGGCATGTCATGTTTGGTTGGGTTAGGCTAGGATATCTTTGACTTCTGTGCTGGGCACTGCCATTTGGTGGACCGCCACGCTCTACTTTGGTCTCATATGCTCTGCTTGGCTCTGGGGAGGACAGCAATATAGTTGTCGGCACGTTAGCTTCAGTTATGTTATGTTTGGCTCGGCCCGGTTAGGTTAGGTTTGGTTATGGCAGCTGTAACTTTCGTGCTATACACTGCTATTTTGGTTGATACCAGCGTTCTGCATTGCTCTACCAGCTTTCGCTTGTCTCTGGGGATGCCAGCAACAGTGGTCGCTGCACGTATGGTTGTGTTAGGTTACGTTTGGTTAGGTAATGTTAGGCTAAGTTTGGTTAGGATGGCATTTACTTTTGTGCTATACACTGCCATTCGTTCAATATCTGCGATCTGCATTGCTCTATTAGCTTCGGCTGTTCTCTGGGGAGGGTACCAATAGTGGTCGTGATACAGTTGTTTGAGTTATGTAATGTGGTTAGGGTGGATTTGACTTTTGTGCTATATACAGATATTAAGTGTACTTCTGCGCTCTAGTGTGCTCGAATATGCCCTGCTTGGCCCTTGCGAGTCCAGCAATCGTGGTTGCCGCACTTAAGGATGCGTTGGATTACGTTTGGCTTGGTTAGGTTGCCCTGCGTTAGGTTAGGATATCTTTGAATTTTGTGCCGCACGCTGCCATTCTATAGGCTTCTGCGCTCTTCTGTGTTCTTCCAAACTCTGCTCCTCTCTGCGGACGCCATGAATAGTGCTTTCGGCGCGTGAGATTTAGTTATGTTACTTTTGGTTTGGTTAGGCTTGGTTAGATTTGGTTTGGATAGCTTTTACCTCTGTGCCAATCACTGCTATTCGTACGATTTCAGCGTTCTTCGTTGCTCCGCTATGCTCTGCTTATCTCTCGTGTGGCCAGCAGTAGCGGTCGTGGCACGTCAAAATGGGTTACGTTACATCCGCATATTTTACGTTAGGTTATGTTAGGATAACTTAGCTTTGACTTGTGTGATATGCACTGCTACTCGGAGGATTTCTGCGCTCTACTGTGCTCTAATGTGATCAGGATGACTCTGGAAAGGCTAAAGGTTGTGGTACCGGCACGTTATGTTTAGCTAGGTTACGTTTGGTTATGCCATGTGTGGTTAGGTAAGTCTGGGTAGCTTTCACTTTTATGGTATAATCCGCCCTTCGTTGGATTTCTGCGCTATACTCCGTTCTCAAATTCTCTGCTATGCTCTGGCGAGGGCAGAGATAGCGGCCGCGGCTCATTAGCTTGAATTATGTCAAGTTTGTTTATGTTACGCCTGCTTGCACCAGATTTGGTTAGCCCACACCTTCCTGCTATACCCTGCGACATATGGATTTCGACACTCTCCTATACTCCAGAATGTTCTGCTTTGCTCTGTGGTGGCCAGCGATACTGGTCACCGCACGATAGGTTGAGTTAGATTACGAATGGTCAGGTTTGGTTAGGTTGGGTCTGGTGAGGATAGCTTTGACTTTTGTGTTATACATTGTTGTTTACAACATTAGTGGTCGTGGCACGACAGACTTTTTTAGGGTACGTTTTGTAATATTACGACTGGTTAGGCTATGATAGGGTAGCTTCGACAATTATTATATGCACCGCTATTCGATCGGTCTCTGCGCCCTACATTGCTCTAATATGCTCTGCTTGCCTCTGGGGAGCCCAGCTATGGTATTCTCGGCACGTTATGTTTAGTTAGGCTACGTTCGGTTAGGTTAGGTTAGGACAGGTAAGGTTAGGATATATTTGACATTGTGCTACACACTGCATTGCGGTCAAATACTGCGATCCACTGCGCTTTAGCATATTCTGCTTGGCTCTGGGGATGCAAGCAGTAGTGGCCACGGCGCGTTAGTTTGAGTTAAGCAACGTTCGGTTATGTCACGTTTGTTAGGTTTGGACAGGATAGCTTAGGCTTTTGTGCTATACACTGCTATGCGGTGGATTTCTGCGCTCTACGTTGCACTACTATACTCTCCTCGGCACTGGGGATGCAAGCAATGGTGACCTCTTCACGGTAGATTGAGTTAAGTTACGCCTGGCTTGGCTAGGTTGGGATAAGTGTGGTTAGGGTAGCTTTGACTTTTGTGCTATACACCGGTGTTTGGTCGATACGTGTACACTGCATAGCTCCACTAGCGTATGCTTGTCCATGTGGTGGCTAGCAACGGCGGACGTGGCTAGTTTTGATGGGTTACTTTGCGTTGGTATGGGTGGCTCTGACTTTCGTGCTATACACTGCCATTCCCTGAACTTCTGAGCCCTACAGTGCTCTAATCTTTTCTGCTTGTCTCTGGGGAGGCCAGCAATTGTGGTCTAGGCACGTTATGTTGTATTATGTTACGTTTGGATATGTTGCTCTCGGTAAGGATAGGACAGGACAAATCCGGCATTTGTGCTCTACTCTGCCATTCGAAGGATTTCGGCGCCCTTCGTTGCTCTACTATACTCCACTCGACTCTGCGGAGGCCAGCATTGGCAGTCACCGACCCGTAGATTGTGTTAGTTTACGTTCGCTTATGTTAGATTAGGGTAGGTTTGGCTCGGTGATTTTGTCTTTTGCGCTTTACACTCCGATTCGGAGGATTTCTGAGCTCTACTGTGGTATATTATTCTCTGCTATGGCCTGCGGTGGCTAGAAGTAGTGGCCGCTGCGCTATAGTTTCTGTTGGGTTGCACTTGTTTAGGATAGGCTCGCTTGTGATAGTTTGGGATATCTTCGTCTCTTGTGCTATACACTGCCATTTAATGGACTCATGCGCTCTGCTCTCCTCTTGTGTGCTCTACTTGGTTCTGGGGAGGGCAGTAACGGTGGTCTCGGCACGTCAGGTTGTTGTATGATACGTTTGGTTACATTACGTTTGGTCCGGCCAGGATATGATACATTTGCCCTTCGTGCAATACCCTTCTATACGGTTGACTTCAGCGCTCTACTATGCTCTGCGCTCTAATGTGTCCTGCTTCGCTCGGGGAGGGCCAGCAATGGTAGTCTCTGCAATTTTGGTTGCGTCTGGTTACGAATGGCTTGGCAATGTTGGGTTAGGTTTGGTTTATGTAACTTTGACTTTTGCGCTTTACACTGCTATTCGGTCGTGATCTGTGCTCTGCGTTGCTTTACTAGCATCTGGTTGTCTCTGGGGAGGCCAGGAATTGCTGGCGTCTCACCTTTCGTTGAGTTAGGTGACCATTGGTTAGGTTACGTTTGGTTAAGCTTGGTTAGTTTGGCTTTGACCTTTGCGCTACCTGCCGCTGTTCGGTGGATCCCTACGCTCTGCTCTGCTCTAGTATATTCTGCTTGGCTATGTGGAGGCCTGCAACTATGGTCTCGGCCCGCTAGTCTGAGATATGTTGCGTTTGGCTATGCTAAGATTGTTCAGTTCAGGATAGAATTGCTTGGACTTTTGTGCTATATACTACCATTCAGTGTATTTCTGCGGCCTGCATTGCACCAATATACTCTGCTCGACTCTGAGGAGGACAGAAATAGTGGTCGCGGTACGCTAGGTTAGGACAGATTAAGCTTGGCTAGGTGAGGCAACGATATGTTAGGTTAGGATAGCTTCGACATTTGAGATACCCAATGCTATTGTATTGCTTTCTGCGTTCATCGGTACGATATGTGACGTTGCTTGTATCTGTGGACGCCAGGAATAATGTTCTCGGCACGTTACGTTGTGCTATGTTACGCTTGGTAATGTTAGCCTTGGCTATGTTTGATGGGGTTTGCTTTAATCTTCGTGCTATACGCTGCTACTCTGCCGATTACAGTGTCCTACATTGCCTTGCTATACACGGCTTGGCTCTCGTGAAGCTGTCGATAGGGGCCCAGGCGCCCCTGGCTGTGTTACGTTACGTTTTGCCATTTCAAGGTTAACACTGCAAGGAGGGGATGGCTTTGACGTTTGCGGTATACGCTGCCATTCGGTTGATTTCAGCGCTCTACGGTGCCCTAGTATGTTCTGCTTGCCTCTGGGGAGGTCAGCAATGGAGATTTCGGCTCGTCAGATTGAGTTAGGCAAAGTTTGGTTAGTTTGTGTTAATCCGGGTTAAGTTTTGATAGCCTCGACTTACGTGGCGTACACCGTCTCTCGGTGAATTTCTGCGCTCTACTGTGTTCCAGCATGTGCTACTTGTCTCTGGGGAGGCCAGCGATAGCGGTCTCGGTACGGTAGGTTCAGATAGATTACATAAGGTTGTGTTACGTTTGGTTATGTTTGGACAGGTTAGCTCTGACTTTTGTGCTATGTTCCTCCATTCGGCGGATTTGCTCGGTCTACTATGCTCAAATATGTTCTGCTTGGCTCTGTGGAGGCCAGCAATGGTGGCCTCGGCTCGCTAGGTTGAGCCAGGCTAAGTTTGGCTGGACTAGGTTAGGTTTGGTTTGGGTGGCTTCGACTTTTGTGCTATGCACTGCTATTCGGTCGATATTTGCGCTCTCCATTGCTCTACTATCCTCTGCTTGTCTCTGTGGAGGACAGCAATAGCGATCGTGGCACGTTTGGTTGGGTTATGCTACGCTTTGTTAGACTAGATTAGGCTAACTTTGGTTAGGGTGGCTTTGACGTTGGTGCTATTCACTGCTATTCTGTGCATCTCTGCGCTCTACTGAGCGCAGGCACATTCTGCTTGGCTGTGGGGATGCCAGGTGTAGTGCTTACGTCACGTTAGCCTGAACTATGCTGCGTTCGGTTGCGTTACGTTTGCTTAGGTTAGGAGAAGGTAGCTTAAACTTCTGTGCTATGCTCTGCACGTCGGTGAATTTTTGGCTCTACATTGCTCTACCATACCCTGCTCGACTCTCGGGAAGCCAGCAATGATGTTCGCGGCACGTTAGTTTGAGTTTGATTATGTTTTGTTACGTCAGGTTATGTTGGGTTAAGTTAGGATAGCTTCGACTCTTGTGCTACACACTGCTACTCCGTAGATTATGGCGCTCTACATTACCCTACTAAACTATGCTCAAATCTCTGGAGGCCAGCAATTGAGGTCTCGGCCTGTTAGGTTTTCTTATTCTGCGGTTGGTTATATAAGGCTAGGTCTGGTTTGGCTGGGGTGGCTTCGACTTTTGTGCCATACGCTGATCTAATATTCTCTGCTTTGCTCTGGAGAAGCAAGCAATCGTGGCCTCGGCACGTTAGGGAGGGCCACGCTGCGTTCGGTTATGTTAAGTTTGGTTACGTTAGGACAGGGTAGCTTCGACATTTATTATATACACCGTTATGTGCTATGCGCTGCGATTCTATGGGTTTCTTTGCTCTATTCTCCCCTAATATGTTCTGCTTGTCACAGCGGAGGTCAGTAACAGTGTTCTCGGCACGCTAGTATTAGATAGGCTACGTTTGGTTACGTTACGCTTGGTCAGGTTGTGACAGGGCTGCTTTGACCTTTGAGCCATACGCTGCTACTCGGAGGCTTTCCGCGCTCCTCGTAGCTCTACTATACTCTGCTCGACTCTGGGGAGGAGAGCAATGGATATCGCGGCGCAATATATTGTGTTATGATACGTTTGATTTGGTTAGGGGAGGTTATGCTTAGTTAGGATGGCTGTGACTTTCGTGCTATGCACTGCTATTCGGTGGATCCCTGCTACCTGCTGTGCTCTAATATGTCCAGCTTTGATTTGGGGAGACCAGATATAGTGGCCGCGGTACGTTAGATTGATTTACGCTTCGTTTGGATAGGTTATGGTAGCATGGGTTAGGCTTGCATAGCCTTGAACTTTCTGCTAATCACAGCCCTTCTATTGACTTCTGCGTTCTACTCTTCCGTAGTATACTTTGCCTGTTTATGGGGAGGCCATGAATAGTGTTCGCGGCACGTTAGGCTTTGTCATGCTACGTTTTGTTAGGCTAGCTTTGGCTATGTTTGGTCGTGATGGCATGAATTTTGTGCTATGCACTTCTAATCGGTCGATTTCAGCGTCTTGCACCGCTCTGCTATACTCTGCTTGGATCTGGCGAGAACAGCAGTAGCGATCGTCGAACCCCTGGCTTGTGTACGTTACGTTCGCTTATGTTACGTCTGGTCACATTAGGAGAGTATAGCGTTGACTTTTGTGCTTCACACTGCTTTTCGGTTGACTTCTTCGCGCTACTGTGCCCTAATATGCTCTCCTTTGCCCCTAGTAGGCCAGAAACAGTGGCCGCGGCATGTTGGCTTGAGCTAGGCTGTTTGTGGTTAGTCTATGTTAGCATGGGTTAGGTTTGGATCACCTTGACTTTCGCGCTATACTCTGCGATTCTATGGATTTCTGCGACCTACACTCGTCTGATATGTTCTGCATGGCTCAGGCGAGGCCAGCAGTGGTGGTCGTGGCACGGTAGGTTGAATTATGTCACGTTTGCTTGGCTGGGCTGGGTTTACTTACGTCGGATTAGTTCCAGATAGCACTCACTTTGGGGCTAGACACAGCTATTCTATGGACTTCCGCGCCCTACATTGCGCTATCACACTGTGATTGTTTCCGGAGACGCCAGGAGTAGTGGTGACGGCACGTTATGTTGACATATGCTACGATAGGTTATGTAAGGTTTGGTTACGTTAGGACAGAATAGCTTTGCCATTTGTCCTATACACAGCTACTCCGTGGATTTCTTCGCTCTACTGAGATCTAATATGCTCTGTTTGGCTCTGGGGAAGACATCAATAGCGGTCTCGCCACGTTACTTTGAGTTAGGTTACGATTGGTTATGTTACGATTGGTCAGGCTAGGAAAGGATAGCTTTAACTTTTGCGCTGTACACTGCTATTCGATGGATTTCTGCGCACTAGAGAGCTCTAACGTGTTCCGCTCTTCTCTGCGAAGGCAAGCAATAGTGGTGGTGGCACGTTTACATGTGTTATGTTTCGTTTGGTTTGGTTGGATCAGGCCATTTTGGTTAGGACGGCTTTGACTCTTGTGCTATACACTGCTGCTCGGAGGATTTCTGCGCCATACATTACTCAACTATCCTCTGCCCGACACTCATGAGGCCAGCAGTAGTGGACGCGGCACGTTTGGTTAAGTTAAGTCACGTTTGGGTATGTTACGTTTGGTAAGATTAGGTAATGTTGTCTTCGACAATTGTGCTATACACTGCAGTGCGGTGGATTTCTGAGATTCGCTTTACTTTAGTATACTCTGCTTGGATCTGAAGGGGCAAGCAATAGAGGTCTCGGCACGTCAGGTAGAGCTAGGCTACGCTCGGCCACGTCACGTTTGTCTATGTTAGGATGTAGTAGCTTCGACTATTGTGCTATGAACTGCGACTATACGGATTTCTGCTCTCTAATCTCCACTAATACGTTCTGCTTTGCTCAGAGGACGGCAGCAATAGTGGTCTCGGCACGTTAGGACGAGTTTCGTTTCATTCGGATGCGTTACGTTTGGTTAGGTTGCGATAGGATAGCCTCGGCTTTTGTTATGCACACTCCTATTCGGTGGATTTCTGTGCTCTATATTGCTCTTTTATGCTTCGCTCGACTCTCGTGATGCGAGTAACCGTAGTCGCGGCACGTCAGGTCGAGTTACGTTGCGTTTTGTATGGTCAGGTTTGGCTATGTTTGGCTAGGATGGCCATGGCATTCGTGCTATCCAATGCTAATCGGTAGATTCCTGCCCTCTACCGTGCTCTACTCTTACCTGCTAGTCCCTGGGGAGGCCAACAATGGTGGTCGCTACACGTTACGTTGGGCTTGGCTACGTTAGGTAAGGTTATGCATGTTTGGGTTAGGTTTGTGTGTCTTTGAAATTTCCGATGTGCACTGAGATTCTATGGATTTCTGCGACCTCATCTCATCTCATCTCATCTCATATGTGCTGCTTTCCTCTGGGGAGGTCAGCAATAGCTGTCTATGCACATTAGTTTGAGTTAGGTTATGTTTGTTAATGCTACGATCGGCTAGGTTTGGAGAGGATAGCTTTGACTTTTGTGCAGTGCACAGCCATTCGTTGGAGCTCTGCGCTCCACCGTACTCCACCAGGTTCTGCGTGTCTCTGTGGAGGACAGCAATAGTCTCCTCGGCGCTACGTTAGGTTAGGTTTGGTTACGTTTGGTTACATAACGTTTGGATACGTTACAATATGATGAAGTTGACTTTTGTGCTATACACTTCTCTGCGGAGGATTTCTAAGCTCTACATTGCTATACTGTACCCTGCGCGACTCACGGGAAGACAGTAACAGTGGTCTCCGCACGGTATATGTTTCAAGTTACGTTCGGTTAGGTTGGGCTAGGCTATGTTTGGTCAGTATATATTTAACTCTTATGCAGTACACTGCTATACGGTGTATTTCTGGGCTCCGCTGTGCTACCGTATGACCTGCTAGGCTCTCGGGAGTGCAGCTATAGCGGTCACGGCACGCTAGGTTGTGTTTGGCTATGTTTGGTAATGTTCTGCTGGTTTCGGTTTGGTTTGGGTTGCTATGACTTTAGTTATGTACACCGCGATTCTATAGATTTCGGCGCCCTACTCTTCACTAATGTCTTCTGCTTGGCTCTGGGGGGGGGGGCCAGCTGTAGTGGCCGCGGCACGTTAGTATCAGATAGGATACGTTTGGTTACGTTGCGGTTGGTTATGTTACGAGAGGATAGCTTTGACTTTAGTGCTATAGTACGCTATTAAGTGGACTTCAGCATCCTACAGGGCTCTAGCATCTTCGGCATGGCTCTGGGAAGGACAGCAGTATTGGCCACGGCACGTTACGATGAGACACGTTACGTTCGGATAGGTTGGTTTAGGCAAAGTTTGTCGCGATAGCTTGAACTTCTGTACTGTACGCAGCTATTCGGTGGATTTCTGCGCCCTGCTGCGCTCTAGTATGTACTGCCTGGCCTGGGGAGGGCATCAGTAGCGGTCTCGGCAAGTTAGGTTGAGTCAGGCTATGTTTGGTTATGCCCAGGTGGCTGGGTTAAGCTTCGGTAGCTTTGACTTTTCTGATATACACTGAGATTCTATGGATTTCTGCGCCCTACTCTCCACTGATATGTTCTCTTTGGCTCTGGGGAGCCCAGTAATTGTGGGCGCTGCAAGATTGGCTGAGTTAATCTACGTATGGTTATGTTACGATTGGTATGGCTAGGAGATGATGGCTTTGACTTCCTTTCTTTAGTCTCTTATCGGGTGGGGTCCTTCGCCCTGCTGTGCTCTAATATCTTCAGCTTGGCACCGGTATGTCTAGCAATAGTGGTCTCGGCACGTTTCGATTTGTCAGGTTTCGTTCGGTTTGGTTGGGTTATGCAATATTTCGTCAGGATAGCTTAAACTTCTGTGCTGTACACTGCTATTCGGTGGATTTCTATGCTCCACTGTGCTCCAGTATATCCTGCTTGGCCCTGGGGGTGCAGCAGCATCAGTCTCGGCACGTCTGGTTTAATTAGGCTATGTTTGGTTAACACCTCCTTGTTTTGGTCTGGTTTGGATAGCTCAGACTTTTCTTAAGTTCACTGCGATTCCACGAATTTCTGCGGTGTGCTATCTACTAATGTGTTCTGCTTGGCTCTGTGATGGCCGGCAGCAGTGGTAGCGGCACGTTAGTTTCAGGTATGTGAGATCTGTTATGCTAAGGTTGGTTAGGTTATGAGAGTGTCGCTCTGACCTTAGTGCTATAGTCTGCTGTTAGGTATATTGCAGCGCCCTGCAGCGCTCAAATGCTCTCAACTTGGCTCTGGGAAGGCCAGCATTAGTGGCCTCGGCACGGTACGCAGAGACATGTTACGCTCGGTTAGGTTGGGTCTGGCTATGTTTTGCTTTATAGCTTCAACTCCGTTTCTCTACAGCAATTCGGTGGATTTCTGCGCCCTACAGTGCGCTAATGCTTTCAGCTTGGCGCTGGGGAGGCCAGCAATAGTGGTCTCTGCAGGTTATGCTCAGACGACTTACGTTCGGTTAGGTTTTGTCTGGCTAATCTTGGTCAGAATAGCTTTAACTTTTGCTCTGTGCACAGCCACGCGGTTGATTTCTGCGCTCTGCTGTGCTCTAGAATGTCCTACTCGGCACTGGGCGGGGGGGGGGGCGCAATAGCGGTCTCGACATGTTAGGTTGAGTTATGGTACGTTTGGTTAAGTTCTGCTTGTTTGGGTTAGGTTTGTGTGTCATTGACTTTTCTTGTATGCACTGCGTTTCTATGGACCTCTGCGCTCCACTCTCCACTAATGTGCCCTGCTTAGCTCTGGGGATGCCTGGAATGTTAATCGTGGTTCGTTAGGTTGAGTTAGGTTACGCTTGGTGATGGTACGGTTGGTTAGGTTAGGGCAGAACAGCTTTGATTGTAGTGCTATGGCCTGGAATTGAGTGGATTCCTGCGCACTATAGTGCTCCAATATTTTTAGCTTGGCTCTGAGGCGGCCAGCAATGGTGTTCTCGCCACGTCTCGTGGAGTCACGTTACGTTCGGTTAGCTTGGGTCAGGCCAAGTTTGGTCAGAGTAGCTTCGACTTTTGTGCTGTACACCGCTCTGCGTTGGTTTGCTGCGCTCTACTGTGCTGTAGTATGTCCTGTTTGTCTCTCTGGTTGGTAGCAACAGTGGTCGTGGCATGTTAGGTTGGATTGCGCTATGTTTCTATATGTAACGATTGGTTCGGTTATGAGAGGGTAGCTTTGGTTCTAGTGCTATAGCATGTCGTTAGGCGGATTTCTGCGCCATAGAGTGCTCTACTGCTTTCTGCTTGGCACTGGGATGGCCAGCAATAGAAGCCTCCGCAGGTTACGTTGAGTCACTCTACGTTCGGTTATGTTGGGTGAGGCAAGGTTTGGTCACGATGGGTTTATCTTTTGTGCTGTGCACTGCAATTCGGTGTATTTCTGCGCTTTACATTGCGATAATATGCTCTCCTTGGCACTGGGGAGGCCAGCAATGATAGTCTCGTCACGTTATTTTTAGATTGACTACGGTCGGTTATGTTACCTTTGGTTAGGGCAGGATAGGGTAGCTCTGACTTTTGCGATTTTCTCCGCTATTTGATGGAGTTCTGCGCTCTAGTGTGTTCTAGTATGTTCAGCTTGGCCCCGGGAGAGCCAGAAATAGATGTCTCGGCTCGTTGCGCTCTGTTAGGCCACATTTTGTTCGGTTAGGTTAGGACAGGTCTAGATAGGATATCCTGGACCTTTGTGCTTTACGCAGAAATGCGGCTGCTTTCTGCGCTCTACTGTGTTCTAGTATATTCTGCTTGACTCTGGGTTTGTCCGCAATATTGGTATAGGCACGTCACGTTGAGTTAGGCTACGTTCGGTTAAGTTACGTTTGCTTGCGGTACTTTCGGATATGGTAGGCTAGGATAACTTTGATTTTTGCGCTGTTCGCTGCTATTCGGTGGTTTTCTGCTCACTACTATGATCCAATATGCCCTGCTTTGATCTGGCGAGACCAGAAATGTTGGCTGCCGCGCGTTAGGATGATTTATGCTACATTTCGTTAGGTTGGGTTTGTTTGGCTTTGGTTAGGATATCTTTGACTTCTGTGCTACACACCGCTATTCGGAGGAATTCTACGCTCTGCTGTGCTCCAGTATATTCTGCATGGCTCTGTGGAGGCCAGCATTACAGGTCTCGGCTCGCTAGTCCGAGTTGTCTTGCGTTTAGTTTTGTCACGATTGCTTAGGATAGCACAGCTTGGACTATTCCGCTGTACGCTACAATTCGGTTGATTCCTGCATTCTACGTTGCTCTAACAAACTCTGATCGACTCTCTCGAGGCCAGCAATGTTGGTCGCGGCAAGTCAGTTTGGGTTAGGTTACGTTTGGTTAGGTTCGGTTAAGATGTATTAGGTTAGCATACCTTCGACTATTGACCTAGACAATGCCATTCTATGGGCTTCAGCGTTCTTCTGTTCGCTTCCACACACTGCTAGTCTCTGTCGACTCCAGGGATAATGCTTTCGCCATGTTAGGTTGTGTTATGTAACATATGGTTGAGTTAGGCTTGGTTAGGTTTGTTTGGGCTGGCTTTGACTTTTGTGCTATACGCTGCTATGCTATCGGCTACAGCGTCCTACATTGCTGTGCTATACGCAGCTTGCCCCTAATGGGGCCAGAGAAAGTGGTCGTGGCACCCCACGTTGTGTTATGTTACGTCTGGTTATGTCACGTTTGGTCAGGTTAGGGTAGGATAAATTCGCTTTCTGTGTTATACATTACTATGCGGCGAATACGATTGCTCTACTCTGCTCCAATATGCTCAGCTTGGCTTGGGCGGCGCCGGCAATAGTAGTCTCGGCACGTTATGTTTGGTTACGCTACGTTTGGTTAGGATAAGATAGTCAGGGTTCCGTTTGGATAGCCTTGGCTTACGCGGCATAAACTGCTGTTCGGTGGATTTGTGCGCTCCACTGTCGTCTAGTATATTCCGCATGGCGCTGTGGAAGCAGGCAATAACGGCATCGGCGCGTTAAGTTGAGTTAAACTATGTTTGCATATGTTCAGTCGGTCTGGGTTAGGCTTGGGTAGGTTGGACTTTTCTGATATACACTGCGATTCTACGGATTCCTGCTCTCTGCTTTACAGCTTTGTGTTCCGCTTGACTCTGAGGTGGCCAGAAGATGTGGCCCCGGCACGTTAGGTTGATCCAGGTTACTGTATGTTAGGCTGGGTTAGTCTATGTATGGCCAGGGCAGCGTAACCTTTTGTGCGGTGCACTGTTATTCGGTGGATTTCTGCGATCTACTGTGCTCTAGTACGCCCAGCTTTGCTCTGTGGAGGGCAGAACACAGAAATCCGTAGATTCGCAGTGCACATGAGAAAATTCATAGCTACCCAAGCTTAACCCAAGCAACAGAACATAGACCAACATAGCA
Organism: Eufriesea mexicana; assembly: GCF_001483705.2. Taxonomy (NCBI): domain Eukaryota; kingdom Metazoa; phylum Arthropoda; class Insecta; order Hymenoptera; family Apidae; genus Eufriesea; species Eufriesea mexicana. The sequence goes on along the minus strand of NW_016908527.1, from coordinate 168,915 downwards.
TAACTCAACCTGTCGTGCCGAGACCGTTAATGCTTCCCTCCTCAGAGCCAGGCAGGGCATAATAGAGCACAGTACATGGCAGTAATCCACTGAATAACAGTGAACAGCACTAAAGTTAAAGCTGTCTTAACCAAACACAGCATATCTCTACCTGACGTGCCGAGAACGCTATTGCTACACTCTCCAGAGCCAAGCAGGACATACTAGAGCACAGCCGTGCGCAGGAACCCGCCGAATTGCAGTGTACAGCACAAAAGTTAATGCTGCCCTGACCAAACTTGTCCTAATCCTACCTAACCGAACGAAACCTGACACAACATGACGTGCCGGGACAACAATTGCTGTCGTTAGAGGAGCCAAGCAGGACATACTAGAGCACAGTATAGCGCAGAAATCGACCGAATAACAGCGTATGTCGCATGAGTTAAAGCTACCATAACCAAACTTATCCTAACCCAATCTAACGGAACGTAACGTGACTAAGCATAAGGAGCCGAGACGACTTACCCTGGCCTTCCCGCTACCAAGCTAAAAATATTGGGGCACCGTAGGGCGCAGAAATAAACGTAATAGATGACTATAGATCTAATGTCAAAGCTACCCCTCCTAACCTAACCAACCGTAACGCAACCGAAAGTAGCTTAACACAAACTAACGTGCCGCGACTAGTATTATTGGCCTCCCCAGAGATAAGCAGAACACATTAGCGACGAGTAGTACGCAGAAATCCATAGGATCGCTGTGTATATCGCAGAAGTCAATGCTACCCAAACTTAAGCCTAACGAACGTAGCATATCCTAACGTAGCATAACTAAACATAACGTGCCGAGCCCGCTATTGCTGCCCATCTCAGAGCCAAGCAGGACATACTAGAGCGCAGTAGAGCGCTGTAGTCCACCGAATAGAAGTGTACAGCACAAGAGTTAAAGCTATCCTAACCCCAGTTAGCCTTACCCAATCTCACCGAACGTAACCTAACTGAAAGAAACGTGGCGAGGTACCTATTGCTGGTCTTGCCGGAGCCAAGCAGAAAATATTAGAGAACAGTAGGGCGCAGAGATACACCTAATATCAGACTATAGCACTAATGTCAAGGCTATCCTCTCCTAACCTAAACAATCGTAACGTAACCAAACGTAACCGGACCTCACCTAACTTGCCGCGACCGCTACTCATGGCCTCCCCAGATTCAAGCAGAACACGATAGTGGAGAGTACAACGCAGAAATCCGCACAATCGCATTGTGTATCTGAAAAGTCAAAGCTACCCAACCCTAACCCATACAAACGGAACATACGCAAACATAGCCTAACTCAAACTAACGTGCCGACCCCGCTATTGCTGCGAACCCCAGGGACAAGCAGGGCATACTAGAGCACAGTAGTTTGCAAAACTCAACAGAACATCACTGTACAGCACAAAAGTGAAAGCAATCTTGACCATATTTATCCTAACCAATTTTGAACGAACATAACCCGACACAGCATAACGTGATGCGACCACTGTTTCTGGCTTTACCGGATCCAAACTGAAAATATTTTAGCATTTAGTGCGCTGATATCCACTTAATAGCAGACGATGGCACTAAAGCCAAAGCTAGTCTCCAATAACCGAACATACCGTAGCGTAGCCAAACTTAGACTAACACAACATAACGTGACGCGACAAGTATTACTGGCCTCCCCGGAGTCAAGCGGAACACGCTAGGGGAAAGCAGAACAGAGAAATCTACCGAAAAGCAGTGCACAGCACAAAAGCTAAAGCTACCCTAACCAAACTTAGCCTAACCCTACCAAACCAAGCGTAACCTGACACAACTTAACGTAACGAGCCCATTATTGGTGGCCATCCCGGAGCCAAGCTGGAGGTATTAGAGAACAGTAGGGTGCAGAAACCCATCTAATTTCAGAATATTGCAATAAAGTCAAAACTATCCTCTCCGAAACAAACCAATCTTGACATAACCAAACGTAACCTAACGCAACCTAACGTGCCGCGGCCACTACTGCTGGCCTCCACAGATCCGAGCGGAGAACATTAGTGGAGAGTAGGGCGCAGAAGTCCATACAATCGCAGTGTACATCATAAAAGTGAAAGCAACCCAAACCAACAGAACATATCCATACACAGCCGAACTATGCATAACGCGCTGTGGCCGCTATTGCTGGCCACCCCAGAACAAAGCAGGGCAAACTAGAGCACAGTAGAGCGAAGGAATCCACCGAACATCAGTGTACAGCACAAAAGTTAAGGCTATCCTGACAAGACCTGCCGTGGCCCATCCTAACCGAAAGCAACGTGACTCAACGTATCGTGCAGAGAACGTTATTGCTGGCATTCCCAGTGACAAACTGAAAGCATTGGGGCAGTGTAGGGTGCAGAAATCAGCCTAATAGCGGGAAATAGCTATAAGGTAAAGCTACCTCTCCTATTATAACAAACCGTGACGTAACCAAACGTAACCTAACTCAACCTAACGTGCCGAGATCGCTATTACTGGCCCCCACGGAGCCAAGCAGGACAAATTAGTGGAGAGTAGAACGCCGAAATCCAAAGAATCGCGGTAAGTCAATGCTACCCAAACTTAAGCCTAACGAACGTAGCATATCCTAACGTAGCATAACTAAACATAACGTGCCGAGCCCGCTATTGCTGCCCACCCAGAGCCAAGCAGGACATACAGCACAGTAGAGCTTAGACTAACTCAAACTAATGTGCCAAGGCCGCTATTGCTGCCCACCCAGAACCAAGCAGGACATACAGCACAGTAGAGCGCAGAAATCGGCCGAATAGCAGTGTACAGGACATAAGTTGAAGTTATCCTGTCCAAGCGGACGCTGACCCAGCCTAACCAAGCATAACCTGACTCAACATAACGTGCTGAGACCACTACTGCTGGCCACCCCAGAGCCGAGCAGAACGCACTAGTGGAGGGTAGATAGCAGGCTTCCATAGAAACGCAGTGTATATCAGAGAAGTCTAAGCTGTCCAAACCGAACCCAAACAATCAGAACATACCCAAACACAGCATAACCAAACCTAGCATGCAGAGAACGCTGTTTCTGCCCTTTCCAGAGCCAAGCGGGCCACTCAAGTGCACAGTAGTGGGCAGAATTACAGCACAAAGCAGTTTACAGAACGACAGATAAATCTATCATAACCAACCTTAGACTAACGTAACCTTACCTTACGTAACCTGCCTCAAAATAACGTGCCGTGATCACCCATGCTGGCCTTCCCACAGACAAACTGAAAACTCAACGGCCCAGTAGGGCGCAGGTACCCACCTTATAGCGGACTACGGCACTAAAGTGAAAGCCATCCTCTCCTAGCTCATCCAACCGTAACATAACCAAACGCAGCCTAAAAAAACCTAGCGTGCCGCGACCAATATTGCTGGCCTCCCCATGGTCAAGCGGAATACATTCGTGGAGATTAAAACGCAGGAGTTCATAGAAACGCCGTACATGTCAGAAAAGTCAAAGCTTCCCAAACCTAACTCAAACAAACAGAAAATAACCAAGCATAGCATAACCCGAACTTACATGCCGAGACCGATGTCGCTGCCTCCACAGAGTCAAGCAGGACATACTAGAGCACAGTACTGCTAAGAAATGCAACGAATATAAGTGCACAGCAGAAAAGTTTAAGCTATGCTGACCAAAATTTACCGGACCTAACCTAACATAACGTCACCAAACTCACCCTATCGTGCAACGACCGCTATTTCTAGCCTCCCTGCAATCTAGCATAGTATAGTAGATATATGGGGAGCGCAGGAGTACACCAGATAGAAGTGTATATCAAAAAAGTCAAGAACATCCCTTCCTAACCAAGCAAATCGCGACATAGCCAAACGTAACATAATTCAACATAACGTCCCGCGACCACTATTGCTCTCCTACACAAATTCGAAAAGGGTATAGTAGTGCACACAAGGGAGCAGAATTCCACAGAATGACAGTGTACAACACGAAAGGCAAAGCTATCCAAACCTGACCCAAACGTGCATAACATAACGGAACGTAGCATAACTAAACCTAACGTGCCGAGACTACCATTGCCGGCGCCGCCCGAGCAAAGCTGAGCACATGAGAGCACAGTAGAGCGTACATATCCACCGAATATTAATGTATAACACAAAAATCGAATTTATCCTCCCCTAACCTGACCAAACGTGGAATAACCAGACGTAACGTAGCATAATGTGGGGTGCCACGACCACTTTCGCCGGCCTCACGAGAGGCAAGCAGCGTATAGCAGAGCAATCTAGGACGCTGAAGTCGACAGAATAGCAGCGTATAGCACAAAAGTCATAGCTTCCCAAACAAACGTAACCAAACGTAACCCAACCAAACGTTACATAGCTCAACCCTACCAGACGAAAGCATTATTCCCGGCGTCCACAGAGACTAGCAGTGTGTGAAAACGAACTGAAGAACGCTGAAACCCATAGAAAGACATTGTCTAGGACAATAGTCGACGGTATCCCAACCTTATACCTCTTAACCGAACCTAACCAAACGTAACCTAACACAACCTGACGTGCCGCGAACAACATTGCTGGCCTCGCGAGAGTCGAGCAGAGTTTGGTAGAGCAACGTAGGGTGCAGGAACCCACCGAATTGCAGCGTAAAGCACAGTAGTCCAAGCTGTGCTATCCTAACCTAGGCAATCGTGACACCACTAAACGCAAGACAACTCGGACTAGCGAGCCGAGACCTCTAATGCTGGCCACCTCAGAGCCAACCAGAATATACTGGAGCACAGCAGAGCGTAGAAATCCTCCGAATAGCGGTGTGTAGCACAGAAGTCAAGGATATCCTAACAAAAGCCAAGCAAACCCGACCTAACGAACCGTAGCATAAATCATCCTAACGCGCGGCAGCCAACATTTCTGGCCTCGCCAGATCAAAGCATGGCATATTAGATCATAGTAGTGAGCAGAAATCCACCGAATAGCAGCTTACTGCGCAAAAGACAAATTTATCCTAGCCTAACCTATCCGAACGTAACGCAAGCAAACGTAACCCAACCAAACGTAGCCTAGCTCAACGTGACGTGCCTATACCAAAATTGCAGACAACCCCAGATTCAATCAGAATATAATAGAACGCAGTAGAGCGCAGAAAACCGCCGCATTGCTAAGTAAGCATATGCTATCCTATCCTAACCTGCCGTAACCTAACTTAACTAAATGTGGCCTAACAGAGCGCAACGAGCAGAGACCACTATTTCTGGCTTTCCCGGGGCCAAGCTGAACATATTAGAGCACACTAGAGCGCAGAATTCCGTCAAATAGCAGAGTACAGCGCAAAAGTCAGAGCTAACCTATCCTACCCTAACCAAAGGTAACATAACCGAGAGTAGTCTATTTAAAAATAACGTGGCGAGACTATCATTGCTGGCCTCCCCAGTGCCAAGGAGAGCATATTAGCGCAATGTAAATCGCAGAAATCCACCGAATTGCAGTGCACAGCACCAAAGTAGAAGATATACTAACCAACAGCCTAACATGTCTTAAGCGAACGCAACATTGCTCAACGTAACGTGACGAGACCTCTATTGCTGAGCTGCTCAGCGCCAAGGTGAACACCGTAGAGCATTGTAGATTTCTGAAGTCCGCCGAATAGCAGTATATAGTACAAAAGTCAATGCTACACCAACCTATCCTAGCCCAGCGTAGCATAACCGAACGTAACTTGACACAACACAACGTGTCGCGATCGCGGTTTCCGGCCTCTCCAGAGCCATGCAGAAAATATATCTGGATAGTAGGACGCAGATATCCATAGTATAGCAGGGTATATCGGAAAAGTTTAAGCTGCCCAAACATTACCCGAACCATGGAACCTAACCAAACATAGCCTAACTCAGCGTAACGTGCTGCGACCAAAATTGCTGGACTGCCGATGGCCAAGCAGGATACAGTGGAGCATAGTGGAGCACTGAATTCCACCGAAAAACAGTTTATAACACAAATGTCAAGGCTGTCCAGACCTAACGCAACGTAACATCACCTACCCACATGTGTCCTAACATATACTAAAGTGCCGGGACGATTATTGCTGGCCTCTCGGGTGTCGAGCAGAGCATAGTAGATCGCTGCAGAGCGCAGAAATCTCCCGAAGAGCGGGTTACAGCGCAGAAGTCTAAGCTATCCAATATTAAAATATCCAATCGCTACATAACCAAACGCAATATAACTCAGCCTGTCGTGCCGAGAGCACCACTGCTGGCCTCCCCATAGCCAGCAGAATATACTGGAGCACAGTCGAGCGCAGAATTCCCCCGAACAAATGTGTACACCACGTATGTCAATGCTATCCAAAGCTAACCCAGGCTAATGTAACCAAACCAAACGTAGCCTAACTCAATCCAGCGCAGCGTGACCACTGTTACCAGCCACACCATAGACGAGCAGATTATAGTAGAGCAATGTAGAGCACACAAACACACCGGATGGCAGCATATGTCACAGAAGCCAGTGCTACAATCTCCTGACCTATTCAGACGTAACATAGCCGAACGTAACTTAACTCAACGTATCGCGCCTCAGCCACAGTTGCTGGCAACCACGGACACGAGCTGATTATAGTAGGGCGCATCTAAGCGCAGGAATCCACCTCATTGCTTTTTATAGCAGAAGGGTCAAACATATCCTGACAAAACCTATCATAGCCTAACCTAACCAAACGTAACATAACTCAACGCAACGCGGATAGACCACTATTGCTGACATCCCCACAGACGAGCGGATGCTAGTAAAGCAACGCAGAGCGCAGATATCGATCGAATAGCAGTATATAGGAGAGAAGATCAAAGCAGTCCCTACCAAACTTAACCTAATCTAACCAACCGAAACGTATCATAACGCAGCCTAACGTACCGCGATCTCCATTGCAGTCGTCCCCAGGGCAAGGAGATTGCGATGGAGCAGATTAGAATGCAGAAGTCCATGGAATAGCTGTGTACAGCACAAAAGTCGAAGCTGCACTCTCCCAACCTAGCCAATCGTAACATTACCAAACGCAACATAACTCAACGCAACTAGCTGCGACCGCTATTGCTGGACCCCCAGGGCAAAGCAGAATATAGGAGAGCACAGTAGAGCACAGAAGTCCAACGAAAAATTCAGTATACCTACATATAACACAAGCAAACATAACCATACCAAACGTAGCCTAATTCGACCTAACGTGCCGAGATCACAATTGATGGCCTCCACTGAGCCGAGCAGAGTGTGGTAAAGCCAAGTAGATCGCTGAAAGCCACCACATAGCAACATATAGCACAGAAGTCAAAGATATCATAACCTAACCATACCTAACCTAACCTAACCAATCGTAGATGAATAGACCTATCGAGCCGAGACCTCTACATCTGCCCTCCTCAGTGCAAATCAGAGCATACTAGAGCATAGTAGAACGCAGAAATCCGTAGAATCGCAGTGCATAACACAATAGTCGAAGCTACCCTATCCTAACATAAACAAACGTAACATAGACAAACGTAGCCTAGATACAACAAACGTGCTGATACAACTACTTCTTGCCCCTCCAGATCCAAGCAGAGTATACAAGGGGAAAGTAGATCACAGCAATCCAGCGGATTGGAGTGTACAGCACATAGCTCAAAGCTATCCAAACCAAACCTTACCAAACATAACATAGCCATGCGTAACCTAACTCAACCTAACATGTGTTGACCGCTGGACTCCCCGTCGCTGAGGAGAGCACATTAGAGGAGCGTAGAGCGCAGAAGTCCATAGTATGCTAGTGTATAACACAAAAGTAAAACATAGCTAAACATAGTATAACCAAGCGAAACATGACTCAATCTAACTTGCGGCGAGCACTATACCTGGCGTCCCCAGAGACAAGCAGGGTGTGATAGCGCAAAGTAGAGCGCAGATGTCAATATAGCAGCAGTGTGTAGCGCTAAGGTCAAAGCTATCCTAACCTAACGCAATGTAACCTAACCAGACCAAACATACTCTAGCTCAACCTACCTTGCCGCGGCCAATGTTGCTGACCTTCGGAGAGTCGAGTATAGTACAGTAGAGCAACGTAGAGCGCAGGAGTAAACCGAATAGCAGTGTACAGCACAAGTGTCAAAGCCATGATGGCCACACATTGCCAACCGTAACCTTACCGATCGTACCCTAACACAACCGAACGTGCCACGACCACCATTTCTGGCCCCCACAGAGACAAGCATGGGCTAGTAGAGCAATGCTGAGCGCAGATATCGACCGAACAGCAGGGTATAACACAAAAGTGAAATCTGTCCTATCCCAAACTAACCAATCGTGGCATAAATGAACACAACATAACTCAGCCTATCATGCCATGACCACTATTGCTGGCCTCCCTAGAGTCGAGCAGAGTATCGCAGAACACAGTAGAATGCAGAAAGCCACCAAATAGCAATGTGCAGCACAAAAGTCAAAGGTATCCCGAACAAACCTATTCAAACCTAACCTAGCCAAACGTAGAGAAACAAACACTAAGGTGCCGCGAACACTATTGCTGGCTTCCCCAGACACGAGTAGAATATGATAGAGCACAGCGGAGCACAGATGTCCATAGAACATGAGTTTTGAACACTTATGTCAAAGCAGTCCTTATATAGCCAGCGTAACCAAACCTTGAAAGACGGAATCTAACTCAAACTAACATGCCGCTACCAGTAATGCTGGCCTGCACAGAGCTAAGCAGAGCATAATAACGGAGAGCAGTTCGCAGAGGAGCACAGAATCGAAATGTATAGCAAAAAAATCGAAGCCACCCAAACCCAACCAAGGCAAACGTAACCTATCCAAACGCATCCTATCCCAAACTAACGTGCCGCGACCGCTATTGCTAACCTCCCCAGAGCCAAGCAGGACATAATGGAGCACAGTAGATCGCAGAAATCGGCCGAATAGCAGTGTACAACAGAAAAGCCAAAGAGATCCATGCAAAAACCATACTAACATAACCCAAACTAACGTAGCCAAGCTCAGCGTAACGTTCGGCGACCACTGCTGCTGGCCTCCAGAGAATCGAGTTGAGTATTGTAGAGCAACGTACAGCACAGGCATCCGCCGAATCGCCGTGTCAAGCACGAAACTAGAAGCTACCATTACCTAACATAACCAAACGAAACATAACCAAACGTAACATAACTCAGGCTAACGTGCCGAAACGAATAAATCTGGTCTCGCCAGTGCTAAGCAGAATACACTACCGCACGTCGGAGCGCAGAAATCCTACGAACAGCGGTGTATAACCTAAAAGTCAATGTTATCCCATCCTAGCCGTACCAATCGTAACAAAACCGAACGTGGCCTCACAAGACCTATCGTGCCGAGACCACAATTGCTGGCCAGCCCAGGGTCAATCAGAGCATATTACAGCAGAGTAGGGCGCAGAAATCCACCGAGTAGCAGTGTACTGCACAAAAATCAAAGCTATCCTCTCCTAGCCTAACCAAACGCAGCACAAGCGGACGTATAGTAACACAAGCTGACGCGCCACGATCGCTATTGCTGGCCTCACGAGAACTAAGCAGAGTATAGCAGAGCAATATAGAGCGCTGAAATAGTCCGAATAGCAGCGTACAGCTAAAAAGTCAAAGCTATCCTATCCTAGCCTAACCAAACGTAACATAACCAAACGTAACATAACATAACCAAACGTGCCTAGACCACTATTGCTGCTCTCCCCAGATACGGGCAGAATACGGTAGAGCACAGTAGATCGTAGAGATCCACCGAATAACTGTTTGTAGCACAGAAGTTAAATCCTATCCTGTCCAGGCCTTACCAAATCCAACCGAAACAAACGTAATGTATCTCAACCGGACCCGCTGCGACCACAACTGTTGGCTTCCCCAGGGCCACGCAGAACATACTAGAGGAGAGTAGGGTGCAGAAATCCGTCGAATCGCTCTGTACTCCAAAAAAACAAAGCTGTCCAGGCCTCACCGAAGCTAACATATACTTACAAAACGTAACCTAACACAGACTAACATGCCACGGCCAGCGTTTCTGGCTCCCCAGGTTCTAGCAGATTAGTGTAGAGCACAGAGGAGGGAAGGCGTCCACCGGAAAATGGTCTATAGCACGAAAGCAAAAGCTATCCCAATCAAACCTAGGCAAGCGTGGCCTGACCGAATGCAGTATAACACACCTTAATATGCCGCCACTACTATTCCGGGCGTACCCAAACACAAGCAGAGTGTTGTAGCGCACAGCGCAGCGCAGAAGGCCATACAATCACAGTGTATAGCAGGAAAAACAGACGTATCCAAACCTTGCCCCTGCTAGCGTAAACCGTCCAAAAGAAACATAACTCAACCTAACATGACGCGGCCACTATTACTGGCCTCTCCAGAGCCAAGCAGAACATACTTGAGCACAGTAGAGCGCAGAAATCAACCGCATTTCTGTGTACAGCGCAAAGGTCAAATAAATCCAATCCTAACTCAAACAAACCTAACCAAGCCAAATGTAACATAACTGTACATAACGCGCCGAGGCCACATTTTCTGTCCACCCCAGAGCGAAGCAGAACATATTAGATCACAGCAGGGCGCAGAAATCCATCGAATAGCATTGTTCGGCTCAAAAGTCATAGCTACCCTCTACTAACCTATCCAAACATAACATATGCAAACGTACCCAGACATAACCGAACGTGCCGAGACCACTATTGCCGGAATCTCCGTAGCCAAGCCGAATATACAGACCACAGCAGAGCGCAGAGCGCCACAAAATAGTAGAGTAAAGCATAATAGTGGCATGAGTGCTAACTTTACCTGACCAAACTTAACATAGCGAAACGTAGCATAAATCAGCCTAACGTGCCGTGGCCACTATTGATGGCCTCCTCAGAGCCAAGCAGAGCATATTGGAACACAGTAGGCCGCAGAAATCCACCGAAAAGTAGTTTGTAGCACAAAAGAAGAAGTTATCCTACCCAACCTAACCAAACGTGACGTACCCAAGCGCAACACAATCCAACCTAACGTGCCTAGGTCAATAATGCTTGCCTCCACATCTCCAAGCGGAACATAGAACGCAGGGAGTGTAGAACGCAGAAATCCATAGAATCGCAGTGTACGTCAGAGAACTCGAAGCTACCGTAACATATCCCGAACGAATATAAGCCAGCCAAACGTAGCCTAACTCAATATAGCGAGCCGCGAACCCTACTGCTGGACGCCGTAGTGCCGAGGAGAAAACAGTAGAGCACAGTAGAGCGCAGAAGTCCACAGAACGACAGTGTACACCTCGAAAGTCAAAGCTATCCAAACCTAACAGTAACCAGCATGTCATAGCCAAACGTAGCCTAACGCAACCTAACCGGCCGAGACCACTATTAATGGTCACCCCAGAGCCGAGTAGAGTACAGTAGAGCAATGTAGAGCGCATCAATCCACCGAACAGCAGTGTATAGCGCAAAAGTCAAAGATATGCTGACCAAACCTAACCTAACATAATCTAACCAAACGTAACATGACACAAACTAACCTTCCGCAGAGCCAAGCAGAGCATATTAGAACACAGTAGAGCGCTGAAATCCTCCGAATAGCAGAGTAAAGCGCAAAAATCGTATCTATCCTGTCCGAACCTTACGAAACGTAACCTAACCAAACGTTATCTAACCCCAACTGACAGACCAGCACCTCTATTGCCGACCGCCGCAGTGCCAATCAGAGTGCTCCAGAGCACACTAGAGCGCAGAAACCCGCCGAATGGCTGCAAGTAGCACAAAAGTCAGAGATATCCTCTTCCAACCTAACCAATCGTAACACACCCAAACGTAACCTAAGTCAACCTAACGTGCAACGACCTGTATTGCTGGCCTCCACAGTGTCGAGCAGAGTATAATGGAGTTGAGCATGGTGCAGATATCCACCGAATAGCAATGAGAGGCACAAAAGTCAAAGCTACCCTCCCCTAACCCAACCGAGCATATCCTGAGCGAACGTAGCATGACCCAAACATTCGTGCCACGGCCACCATTGCTGGCCTCAGCAGAGTGGAGCAGAGTAATGTAGAGAAACGTAGAGCGCAGAAATATACCGAATAGTGGTGTATATCACAATAGTCAAAGCTGTTCTTTCCTAACATATCCAAACGTAATATGGTGGAAAGTATCCAAACTTAACCTAACGTACCGAGACCACCATTGTTGGAAACCCCAGAGCCAAGCGGAATATACTGGAGCACAGTAGAGCGCAGATAGCCACCAAATAGCAGCGTATAGCACAAAAGTCAAATATAACCTAACCAAACTTGATCCAACCTGACCAAGCCAAACGTGGGCTAACTAAGCTTAGAGAGAGGAGACCACTGTTTCTGGCCTCTCCAGGGTCAAGCAGAACATATCATAGCACAGTAGAGTGCAGAAATCCAACGAACATCAGTGTACAGCACAAAAGTCAAAGCCATCGTGACCAAAACTAACCCAATCTTGCCTAACCGAACGTAAATTAAACCAATCAATCGTGCCGAGGTCACTATCGCTGGCTACCCTAGAGTCGAGCAGAGCGCAGTAGAGTACAGTAGGTCGGAGAAATTCAGCGAACCGCAGTCTATACCGAGAAAGTGAAAGTCATCCGGACATAACCCAAACAATCTTAACCGACCCGAATGTAACCAAACACAGCCTAACGTGGCGAGACCACAATTACTGTCCTCCCAAGAGTCTAGCAGAGTATAGTAGAGCACAGAAGAGCGAAGAAATCCGTCGAGTAACATTGTATACCACGAAAGTTGAAGCTATCCAGACCTGACCCCAGCAGATGTAATCTAACCAACCGTAGCCTATTTCAACCTTACGCGCCGAGACCACTATTTCCGGCCACCACGGTGTCGAGCAGAGCGTAGTAGAGCACCGCAGAGCCCAGGAGTCCACACAATAGCAGTGTATAGCACAAATGTGGAAGCTGCTCTAGCCTAACATAACCAAACGTAACATAACCGAACGTGACGAAACTCTACCAAACGTTGCTAGACCACTGTTGCTGAACGCCACAGAGCCGACCAGAATATACTAGAGCACCGCAGAGCGCCTTATCCCTCCACGTTTCTGTGTAAATCACAAAGGTCAATGATATCCCAAACTAACCTGCACTAACATAGCCCGACCAAACGTAGCCTAACTCAAAATAACGTGCCGAAACCACAATTGCTGGCTTCCCCAGAGACAAGCAGAGCATATTATAGCACAGTAGAGCGCAGAAATCCACCGAACACCAATGTATAGTGCAAAAGTCAGACAAACCGTGTCCAAGCGTAACCAAACCAAACGTAACCAAACGTAACATAACTCAACCTAACGTGCCGAGAACACTGCTTCTGGAGTCCGCGAAGCCAAACAGAATGTGCTACAGCACAATCGAGCGCAGAAGCCCACCGCGATACAGTGTAAAGAACAGAAGCCAAAGATGTCCTAAGCTAACGCATACAAACTGAACCATACCAAACGTAACCTATCCCAAGCTAACGCGCCGCGGCCGCTATTTCTGTTATCCCAGGAGCAAATCAGTCCATACTTGATCACAGTAGAGCGTAGAAATCCACCGAACAGCTGTGTGCAGCGCAAAAGTTGAAGCTATGCAGACCAAACATAGCCTAACCCAGCCAAAGCGAACGTAACCTGACTCAAAATAACGCGCCGGCAAAACTGTCGATGGCTCTTCCAGAAACAGGCTGAAAACATTAAAGCACTCTGGGGAGCAGAAGTCCACCTACTAGCAAACAGTGGCACTAAAGTCAAAGCTATCCTCTCCTAACCTAACCAACCGTAACATGACCAAACGTAGCTTAACCCAACCCAACGAGCGGCGACCACTATCGCAACCTTCCCATAGCCAAGTCGGAAATGTTGGAGAACTGCATGCTGCAGAAATCCAAATAACAGCAGACAATAGCACCAAAGACGTTGCTACCCCCTCCTAACATAACCTATCGTAATACAACCAAACGCTATCCAACTCAACCTATCGTGAACGCGACCACCATTGCTGGCCTCCCCAGGGCTAAACAGATTACATTAGTGAAGAGTAGAATTCAGGAGTCCATATAATCGCAGTGTATGTCAGAAAAGTCAAAGCCACCCAAACCGAATCCAGACCAGCATAGCATAACCAAACGTAGCATAACTGAACCTGACTTGCCGAGACCGCTATTCCTGCCCCCTAGAGCTAGCCAGGACACAATAGGGCGGAGTAGAGCGCAGAAATGCACGGAATAGCTGTGTACAGCACAAAAGATAAAGGTACATTACCCAAACTTGGAACATACCAGCCCCAACCTAACGTAACCTGACCGAACATAACGTGCCAAGGCCACTGTTCCTGACGTTTCCATAGGAATGCTGAAAATATTGGAACACAGTAGGGCGCAGAAGTCAACCTAATATCATACTATGGCCCTAACGTTAAAGATACCCTCTCCAAACCTAGCCAATCGTAACATAACCAAACTTAACATAACTCAACCGGACGTACCGCGAACCCCATTGCTGGTCTTCCGAGAGCAATGCAGAACGCACTAGTGGAGAGTGGAAAGCAGAAATCCTTAGGATCGCGGTGTATATCAGAAAATTCGAAGCTACCCATTCCTAACCCAAACAAACAGAGCATAACCAAACATAGACTAACCCAATCTAACGAGCCGATACCGCTTTTGCCGTCCTCCCCAGAGCCAAGCAGGGCATCCTAGAGGACAGTAGAGCGCAGAAATCCACTTAATATCAGTGTACAGCACAAAAGCTAAAGCTATCATAACAAAACTAAGCCTAACCAAACCTAACTCAACATAACGTGACACAACATGACGTGCCGAGAGCACTGTTTCTGACCCTCCTAGATCCAAACTGAGGATGTTAGAACACTGTAAGGCGCAGAAATCCACCTAATAGCAGACAATAGCACTAATGACAAAGCTACCTTCTCCTAACATAACCAAACGTGACATGACCAAGCGTAACCTAACTCAAACATTTGTGCCGCGTCCACTATTGCTGGCCTCCCTAGAGCAAAGCAGAACACTCTAGTCGAGAGAAGAGCGCAGGAATTCTTGGAATCGCAGTGTATATCGGATAAGTCAAAGCTACTCAAACCTAATCCAAACCAACAGAGCATAACCAAACGTAACCTATCTCTACCTAACGTGCCGAAATCGCTATGCCCCCCCCCCCATAACCAAGCAGGAGATACTAGAGCACAGCACAACACACAAGTCATCCGAATGGAAGTGCACAGCACAAGAGATATAACTATTCTACCAAAACTTATCACAACCAAGCCCAACCGGACGCATACTGACCCATCATAACGTGCCGAGACCAGTATTGCTGGCCTTCCCAGAGCCATGATGAACATATCAGAGCACTGTAGGGCGCAGGAATACACCTAACGGCAGACCATAGCACGAAAGTATGACCTATCTTCTACTTACCTAACTAATCGTAACATAACGAAGCGTAAACTAACTCAGCTAACGTGCCGCAACCACTATAGCTAGCCTCCCAAGAGCCAAGCAGAACACATTAATGGAAAGTAGAACGCAGAAATCCATATAATTGCAGTGTAGGTCAGAGAAGTCAAAGCCACCGAAACCTAACCAAAACAAACAGAACATATCCAAACATAGCCTGACTCAGCCTAACGTTCCGAGACCGCTATTGCTGCACTTCCCAGAGACAAGCAGGGCATACTGCAGCAAAGTAGAACGCAGAAATACACCGAGTAGCAGTGCACAGCACAAAAGTTAGAACTATCCTTACCAAACGTAGCCTAACCCAACCTAACCGATCGCAGCCCGACTCATCTTAACGTGCCGAGACAACTATTGCTGGCCTTCCCATAGCCATGCTGATAACATTAGAGCACTGTAGGGCGCAGAGGTCCACCTCACAGCGGACTATAGAACTATTGTCAAAGCTATCCTCCCCAAACCTAACCAACCTTAGCATTGCCAAACGTTACCTAACCAATCCCAACGTGCCGCGAGCACTATTGCCTTCCACTCCAAAGCCAAGCAGAACACATTAGAACACATGGAGAGCAGAACGCTGAGATCCGTAGAATCGCTGTGTGTATCAGAAACGTCACAGCTACGGGTGCATAACCCTAACGATCAGAACGAAACAAAGCATATCCTAATTCGACATAACGTGACGAAACCGTTGTCGCTGCCACCTCCCAGTGCCAAGCAGGACATGCTAGAGCACAGTAGATCGCAGAAGCACTCCGAATAGCAGGGCACAGAACAAAAGCTATAGCTATATCCAACCAAACTTTGCCTAACACAACCTAACCGAACGGAATGTGGACCAACGCAACGTGCCGTGAGCACTACTGCTGGCATCCCCAGAATCAAGCTGACGATGTTAGAGCATCGTAGCGAGCAGAAATCCGCCTAATAGCAGGGCATAGCACTAAAGTAAAAGCCATCCTCTCCTAACCTAACCAAACGTAACATAACAAAACGTAGCCTAACTAAGCCTAACGTTCCGGGACCACAATTACGGGCCACCTTAGTGTCGAGCAGAGTACAGTAGAGCAATGTAAATCGTAGAAATGCTACGAACAGCGGTGCATAGCACAACAGTCAAAGATATCACATCCTAACCTGACCAACCGTGACATTGCCAAACGCAGCCTAACACCACCTATTGCGCCTTGACGAATTTTGCTGGCCTCGCTATAGTGGGGCGGGGTACAGTTCAACACAGTAAAGCGCTGAAAGCCACCAAATGACAATGTATGGCACAAAAGTCGAAGGTATCCTAACCTAATCAGGCCTAACCCAGCCTAGCCAAATGAAAAATAACGGAGCCTAGCTAGCCGAGACGTCTATTGCTGGCCTCCCCAGAGCCAAGCAGAACATACTGGAGCACAGTAGAGCGCAGAAGTCCACCGAAAAACAGTCTATACCACGAAAGTCAAAGCAATCCATACCTAACCCAAACTAACATAACCTAACCAAACGTATCATAACTTGAAATAATGTGCCCAGAACTTCATTACTGGCATCCTCACGGCCGAGCAGGGAGCAGTAGAGCAAAGTAGAGCGCAGAAATCCTCCGAATACCGGTGTATAGCGCAAAAGTCAAAGCTGTCCTATTCTAACCTTACCAACGGTATCATAAGCGTACGTAACGTAACCCAAACAGACGAAAAGCCTCGAAAGCAATTGCTGGCGTCACGGGAGCTGAGCAGAGTATAGCAGAGCAACTTAGGACGCTGGAATCGCCCGAATAGCAGTATACAGCAAAAAAGTAAGATATGTCCAGCCCGTACTTGATCTTACCTGGCCAAGTGAGACGTAACCAACCTCAACCCAACGTACCTAGCCCACAATTACTGGCCTGCCCATCGTCAAGCAGCGCATATTAGAGGTGAGTAGAACGCAGAGTTCCAGGTAATGGCACTGTATAGCACGAAAGACAAAAATATCCTGACAAAACCAAAACAAACCTAGCCAAACCGAACGTAACCTACCACATCCTAACGCCCCGCGGCCAACATATCAAGGATTCCGAGATCCAAGCAGGGATACCTAGATAGCAGTAGAGAGCAGATATCCACCGAATAGCAGTGAATAGCGCAAAGGTCAAAGTTAGCCTAACCTAATAGAGAGTAACCTAACCTAGCCGAACGTCATCTCACCCAACCTAACGTGCTGCGGCCACTATTTCTGGCATTCCCAGAGCAAAGCAGGGAATCGTATATCACAGCAGAGAGCAGAGATCCTCCGAATAGCAGTTTACAGCGCAAAGGTCAAAACTCTCTTCTCCTAACCTAACCAAGCGTAACACAATCAATCGTAGCATAAATCTACGAAACGAGCCTAGACCACCATTGCTGATATCCTCACAGCAAAGGAGAATATAATAGAGCAGAGGAGGGCACATGAATCCGCTGCACTGATGTGCAAGGCACAAAAGTCAAAGTCATCCGAACGAAGCATAACTTAACCTAATCTACCGAAACGTAACCAATCCCAACCAAACCTGCTGCGACCGCTAATGCTGTCCTCCACATATTCAAGCAGAACGTACCAGAGCACATTAGAGCGCAGAAGTCCACCGCACAACAGTCTACACCAAGAAAGTCAAAGCAACCCCAACCAAACCCAAACTAACAAAACAAAACCGAACGTGGAATATTTCAACCTGACGAGCCGAGACCACTATTACTGCCATCCCCAGAGCCAATCGGAGCATATTAGAGAACAGTAGAGCGCAGAAGGCCATAGAATAGCAATGTGCAGCGCAAAAGTCAAAGATGTACTAACCTAACACAGTGTAATCTAATCTAGCCGAACGTAATCTAACTCAACCAAAAGTTTTGCGGCCGCTACTGTTGCCCTCCCGAGAGTAGAGCAGAGTATAGTAGAGCAATGTAGAGCGCAGAAATCCACCGAATTGTAGTGTATAGCGCAGAAGTCAAAGCTAACCTGTCCTGACCTAACCAAACGTAAAATTGACAAACGCAGCATAACTCGGACGAGCGTGCCGAAGTCAATACCGCTGGCATCCCCATAGCAAAGCGGAGTATACTAGAGCACAGTAGATCGCAGATACCTACCGAATAGCAGTGCATAGCACAAAAGTCATAGCCATCCTGACCACACTTAGCCAACCCTAACCTACCCACGAGTAATGTAACTCAACCAAACATGCCACGGCCGACATTGCTGGACCCCAAAATGGCAAGCAGATGCTAGCAGGGGAACGCCGAGCGCAGATATAGACCGAAGAGCACTATATAGCACCATGGTCAAATCTACCCTAACCAAACCTAACCTTACCCAGAAGTGCCTAGCGTAACCAAACTCTAACTAGTGTGCCGAGGCCACTATTGCAGGCCTCCCGAGAGCAGAGCAGAGTAGAGAAGAGCAATGTAGAGCGCATGAATCCACCGAATAGCAGTGTAATGTACAAGAGCCTAAGCAACCGTATCCTAACCGAGCCAAACGTACACAACCAAACGTAACATATCTCAGTCAGACGTGCCGAGGCCAATGCTGCTGGCCTCCCATAAGCCAAGCAGAATACGCTAGAGCACAGTAGAGTGCAGAAACCCACCGATCACCAGTGTATAGCACAAAAGTCAAAGCCATCCTAACCAAACATACCCTAACATAAACTAACCGAACGAAATATAACCCAGACAAACATGCCACGACCGGTATTGCTGGCCTCCCCAGAGACATACAGTTCATATTAGAGCACGGCAGAGCGCAGAAATCCAACGAACAGCAGTATGCAGCACAAAAGTTAAAGCTATCCTTTCCTAACTAAACCAATCGTAACATAACCGAAATTAACCTTGCCAAAGTTAACGTGCCGAAACCACTACTGCTCTCCTCCCCAAAGCCATGCAGAGCATATTTGAGCGCAGTAGAGCGCAGAAATCCACTACATAATGGTGCATAGGCAAAAGTCATAGCAATCAGATCCTAACCTAGCCAAATCTTACCTAGCCGAATCTTACCTAGCCGAACGTAACATAACTCAACTTAACGTGCCGCGACCGCTACTCCTGGCGCCCCCTGAGGCAAGCAGAGCGCGATAGCACACAACAGTGCGCAGGAGTCCATATAGTTGCAGCGCGTATCTCGAAATTCGTTGGTACCGCAGCGTAACCCAACGTAGCCTAACAAAGCCAAGCGTAACCAAGTTGGCAGAACGCGCCGCCGCCGCCATTGCTGGCGTCCACAGAGCCAAGCAGAACATATTAGGGGTGAGTGCGGCGCAGAAATCCATCGGATCGCAGTGTACAGCAGAAAGTTCAAAGGTACGCAATCCTAACCCAAACTAAAATAACATAACACATCGCAGCCGAACTCAACGTAACGTGCCACGGCCACTATTGCTCGCGTCCCATGTTTCGCGCAGAGTGAAGCAGAGCAATGTAGAGCGTAGAAATCCTCCGAATACCAGTGTATAGCACAAAAGGGGACTTTATCCCATCCTAACCCATCCAAGCGAAATAAAAGCAGACGTAACGTGACATAGCCTTACGTGTCGAGACCACTATTGTGGTCCTCCCCAGAGAAAAGCAGAAGATACTATACCACAGTAGAGCGCAGAAAGCCACCAAATAGCACCGCATATTGCAAATGTCAAAGACATCCTAACCTAACCAAGCATAACACAACCAAACGTAACCTAACCTAACCTAAAGTGCCGAGACCATTATTGCTGGCCCCCAGAGCAAATCAAAATATACTGGAGGACAGGAGAGCGCACAAACCCACCGATTAGCGGTGTGTAGCACAAAAGTCGAAGCCACCCGAACCAAACCGAACACAACCACGCCTACCAAAACAAAACTTAACTCAACCAAACATGCCACGACCTTCTATTACTGGCCTCCCCAGAGACAAGCAGATGCTAGTAGTGGAATGCATTGCACAGGTATCGACCGAATAGCGGTCTACAGCACAATAGTCAAAGCTTCTCTAACCAAATATATCCGAAACCTAGCAAAGCTTCGCGTAACCTAATTCAAAGTTGCGTGCTGAAACCACCATTGCTGACCTCCCCACAGCCAAGCAGAACACACTAGACCACAGTAGAGCGCAGAAGTCACCCGAAAGGCAGTTTATACAGCAAAAGTCAAATCAATCCGAACCTAATCTAAGCTTACGTATCCTCACCAAACGTAGCCTAACTCAACCTAACGTACCGAGACAGCTATTACTGGTCACTCCAGAGTGAGCAGAGTGCAGCAGAGTAATGCGGTGCGTAGAAATGCTTCGATTGGCGGCGGATAGCATAAAAGTCAAAGCTACTATATCGTAACATGACCAATCGTAACATTACCAAATGTATCCTGACACAACTTATCGTGCCATGTCCACTATTTCTGGTCTCCCCGGTGTCGAGCAGGGTTTAGCAGAGTACAGTACAGCGAAGAAAACCACCAAATAGCGATGTACAGGACAAAAGTCGAAGCCGTTCAGACCATACCAAAGCTAACACAACCTAACCAAACGTATCCCCACCTCGACCTAACGTGCCGAGACGAATGTTGCTGGCCGCCTGTCGCCAACCAGGGCATATTAGAGGAGAACAGAGCGCTGACGTGCGTAGAATGTCATAGCATATCACGAAAGTCAAAGGTACCTCGACCTAACGCAAACAAACCTTGCCTAACCAAACCTAGCATATTACATCCTAAGGCGCCGCGGCCCCTATCGCTGGAATTCCCGGAGCATAGCAGGGAAAACTGATTCACAGTAGGGATCAGAATTTCACCGAATAGCAGTGCACAGCAGAAAAGTCAAAGCTACCCAGGCCTCACATAACTACGCGTAACACAACCAAACGTAACATGATCCAACCCGACAGTGTGAGTTTGGTTACTTTCGATTAGGTTAGGTTAGGTTAGGTTTGGTTGGGATGGCATTGACTTTTGTGTTGCACGCTGCTAGTCGGTGGATCTCTGCCCTATACTGTGGTATAATATGATTTGCAGGGCTCTGGGCTGGCAACAGATGGAGGTCTCGTATCCTTAGGAGTAGTAATTCTACGTTTGGTTGGGTTAGGATTGGTCAGTTTAGGTACGGATGTCTTTGACTTTTGTGCTATACACTCCTATTTGTTGGCCTTCGGTGCTCAGCTGTGCTCTAGTGTATACTGCTTGGTTCTGCGGAGGCCAGAAATAATGCTCTCGGCACGTTAGGTTAAGTTATGCAACGTTCGGATGTGTTGCGTGTGGCAAACTTAGTATAGGGTGCATTCGACTGTTGTGCTATGCCCTTCGATTCTATTGATTTCTGCGCTCTACACCCCTCTAATATGTACTGCTTGGCTCTGGCGAGGACAGCAATAGTGATCTCGGCGCGTTTGTTTGAGATAGCTTACGTTTGGCCTGGCTAGCTTATGTTAGGTTTGGTTAAGGTAGCAGTGACTTCTGTGCTATACACTACCATTCGGTCGATATCTGCGACTTCCATTGCACTACTGGCATCTACCTATCTCTGGGGAGGCAGCCAGTAGCGGTCGTGGCACGTTTGGCTGAGTTATGTTACGTGCGGTTAGGTTGAGTTAGGTTATGTTTGGTTAGGTCTGGTTGGGTTACGTTTGGCTAGTGTAGCTTTGACTCCCATGCTATACACGGTTATGCGGCGGATTCCTGTCATCTACTGTGCTCTGCTGTAATCTGCTAGTCCCTGGAGAGGCCAGCAATTGTGGTCGCGGTACGTTACATTGAGTCTTGCTGCGATAGGTTAATTGACGTTTGTCAGGGTTACGTTTGGATATTTTTCACTTTTCTGCTGTACACTGCGATGCTATGGATTTCTGAGCCCTACTCTCCTCTAATATATTCTGCTTGGCTCTGTGGAGAGCCGCACTGAGTGGTAGCGGCACGTTAGGCTTACTTAGAGTACGTCAGGTTAGGTTACGTTAGCATGGGTTGGGTTTGGATGGCCGTGTCCTTCGTGTTGTCCAGTGTCATTCCGTGGCATACTGCGCTCTACATTGCTGTACCATAGTCTGCACGAATGTGGGGATGTCAGCAATAGTGGTCGCGGGACGTTATCTTGTGTTATGTCTCGTTCGGCTATGTCACGATTTGTTAGGTTAGGAAAGGATGGCTTTGACTTCTGTGCTACACACTGCTGTTCGGTGCGTTACTGCGCTCTTCATAGATCTACTATACCATGCTCGACTCCAGGGAGGCCAGCAATAGCGGACGTGGCACGATATGATGAGTCAGGTCACGTCTGGTTATGTCAGGTTGGTTTACGCTTTGTTAGGTTGGCTTGGACTTTTGCGGTATACATTGTTGGTCGGTCGATTTCATCGCTTTTCTGAGCCCTAATATGTTCTGCTTGGCACTGTGTAGGCCAGCAATAGAGGTCTCGGCTCGCTAGGATTAGTTATTCTACGTTTGGTTAGGTTAGTTTTAGTCAGGTAAGGTTAGTATATCTTTGACTTTTGTGGTATACACTACTATTTAGTGGCTCTCTGCGCTCTACTGTGCTCTAGTGTATTCTGCTTCGCCTTGTCGAGGACAGCGATATTGGCCTCAGCACGTTAGGTTATGTTAGGTTGCGCTTGGTCATATTACATTTGTATATGTCATGCTAGGGTAGCTTTGACTTTTGTGCTGTACACTGTTATTCGGTGGATTTCTGCGACCTACTCTCTAATATTTTCTGCTTTTCTTTGTGAGCGCCAGGAATAATGCTCACGGCACGTAAGGTTTATCAATGCTACGCTTTGTTATGTTATGTTTGGTCAAGTTTGGCTGAGACAGCTTTGACTTTTGTGCTGTACACTGCCATTCGGGCGATTCCTGCGTTCTACGTTGTTCTGCTATACTCTGCTTAGCTCTCGTGATGCCAGCAGTAGCGGCCGTGGCACGTAGGTTTGGATAACTTTACGTCTGTTTATGCTGCGTATGGTAAGGATAGGATAGGATAGCTTTGCCTTCTGTGCTATACACTAGTACTGGGTGGATTTCCGCGCTCTGCTGACCTCTGGAATATTCTGCTTGACTCTGGGGAGGCCAGCAAGTGTGGTCTCGGCATGCTCGGCTGTGTTAAGTTATGGTCGGTTTGGCTAGATTAGGATATGTTTGGTTAGGATAGCCTTGTCTTCTGTGCTGTACACTCCTACTCAGCCGATATCTGTGCACTGCATTGCTCTAAGAGCGCCTGCATGAATCTGTGCAGGCCGGCAATACCGGTCGAGGCACGTCTGGTTGAGATAGGTCACGCTTGGTTAAGTTAAGTTATGTAACGTTTGGTTAGGGTAGCTATGACTAGCGTGCTATACACTGTTATTCGGTTGGTTCCGGCCCTCGATCCTGCTGTACCCTAATCTGCTTGACCCTGGGGAGTCCAGCAGTAGTGGTCGCAGCAAGTTACGTTGAGTTTACCTACGATAGGCTTGGTTATGTTAGTTTGGGAAAGGTTTGGACATTTTTGGCCTTTCTGCTGTGCATAGCGATCCTATGGATTTCTGCGCTATACTCTCCTTTAATATTTTCTGCTTCTCTCCGTGGGCGCCAGGAATAATGCTCTCAGCACGTACGCTTTGGTTACTCCACGTTTGGTTAAGATAGGCTAGTCCTGGTTAGGGCTGGGTGTCTTTGACTTTTGTGCTCTGCACTACTATTTGATGGCTTTCCGCGATCTACTGGGCTCTACTATACTCTGCTCGACTCTGGGGAGGCCAGCTTTCGTGGTCGCGACTCGATAGTATGCGTTAGGATATGTTTAGTAACGCTACGATTGGTTAGTTTAGGATAGCGTAGCCTCGACTTTTGTGCTATACTCCGCTATTCGGAGGATTTCTACGCTCTACATTGCTCTAGTGTACCCTGCTCGACTCCGGTGGTCCAGTAAGGGTGCTCTCTTCATGTTTACTGAGTCAGGCTTCATTTGGTTTGGATATGTTATCCTTGGTTAGGATTGGGTTGCTTTGACTTTCGTGGTATAGACTTTTTGCGGCGGACTTCTGCGCCCTACTGTGCTCTTGGACGTTTTGCTTGGTTCTCGTTTGGCCGGCAACAGTGCTCTTGGCACGATAATTTGAGATCGATAACCTCTGGTTATGCTACGTTTGGCAAACTTAGGATAGGACAGCATTGAATTTTATGCCACACCGCTTTTCGGTGGATTCCTACGCTCTACTGCGCTCTAGAGTACACTCTTTTGCATTCGAGATGCCAGCAATAGTGGCCGCGGCGCGTTAGGTTGTGGTAGGTTACGTTTGGTTTGGTCAGGTTTGTTTGGGTTTGGCTAGGATGTCTTTGATTGTCGTGCTATACACAGCCATTCCATGGACCTCTGCCCTTTTCTCGCTTCTAACATGCCCTGCTTAGCAGCGGGGAGGCCAGCAGTTGTGCTCTCGGCACGCTAGGTTGCAATACCTTTCGTTTGGTTGGGTTACGCTTGGCTAGGTTTGGATGGGATAGCTTTGACTTTTACGTTATACACTGCTACTCGTTGGACTTCTGCTCTCTACATTGCCTACTACTATACTTTGCTCTACTCTGAAGGGACCAGCAATAGCTGTCGTGGCGCGATATGTTGAGTTTGGTTACGTTTGGTTGGGTTAGGATAGGTTACGTTTGGTAAGGATGGCTTTGACTTTCGCCCTATATAATGCTTTTCGGTGGACTTCTGAACTCTGCTCTGCTCTAATATGTTCTGCTTGGCCCTGGGGAGACCATTAGTTGATGTCTCAGTTCCTTACGTTTAGTTATTCTACGTTCGGTTACGTTAGTTTCGGACATGTTAGGTTAGGATATCGTTGACTTTTGTGCTATACACATCTATTCTGGGGCTTTCTGCGCTCTACTGTGCACTAGTATATTCTGCTTGGTTATTGGGAGGCCAGTAATAGTGGCTTCAGCACGTTAGTTTTATTCAGGCTACGTTAGGTAAGGCTACGTTAATATGGGTTATGTTTGGATATCTTCGACTTCTTTGCTGTACACTGCTATACGTTGAATTTCTGCGCTCTACTGTGCTCTGGTATGTACTGCTTGGCTCTGGGGAGGGCAGAAATGGTTGTCTCGGCAAGCATGGTTAGGTTAGGTCACGCACGGATTGGCTAGGTTCGGATAGGTTTGGTCAGTATAGTTTTGTCTGTGTGCTGTACACTGCCTTTCGGTCGATATCTGCGCACTGCATTGCTCTTCTAGCATCTGCCTGTCTCTGGGGAGACCGGCAACAGCGGTTGTGTCAAGTGTGTATGGGCTATGTTACGCTTGGCAAGGTTACGTTAGGATATGTTTGGTTAGGAAGGCTTTGACCTTTGTGCTATACACTGCTATTCGCTGGATTTCTGCGCTCGGCTTTCCTCTAGTTTACTCTGCTTGGCCATGGGGATGCCAGCAGTATTGTTCTCGGCACGTTAGCCTTAGTTATGTGGAGTTTGGTTATGCTACGTTTGACTTGGTTAGTACATGGTAGCTATACTTTTGTGCTGTACACTGCAATTCGGTGGATTTCTGCGCTATGCATTGCTCTACTATACTCTGTTTGACTATCGGGAGGCCTGCAATAGTGGTCGCCGCACGGTAGATTGAGATACATCACGTTTGGTTATGTTAGGTTACGTTATGTTACGTTAGGTTGGCTTTGACTTTTGTGCTGCACACTGCTACTCTATGGACCTCTGCGCCATTCTGTGTGATGTAACGCTCTTCTTCTCTCTGTGGACCCCAGGAACAGTGCTCTCGGCACGTTAGGTTTTGTCAGGCTGCGTTTGGTTATGTTACGATTCGTTAGGTTAGGATAGAGTATCTACGGCCTTAGTGCTGTACACTGCTATTCGGAGGATACCTGCACTCTACTGTTACCTAATACCACCCGCTGTGATCTGGGAATGTTTGAAGTAGTGGCCGCGGCGCGTTACGTTGCGTTACATTACGTTCGGCTAGGTTAGGTACGTTTGGGTTTGGTTAGGACATCTTTGGCTTCCGTGTTATACACTGCCATTCCATGGAACCCTGCGCTCTAATCCCCTCTACTATGCACAGCTTGGCTGTGGTCATGCCAGATATGTGTGCTTGGCACTGTAGCTTGGGATATGTTACGCCTTATATGGATATGTTTGGTCAGATTGGGTGAGCATTTCTCTTACTTTTTTGCTGTACACTGCTATTCGGGCGATTCCATCGTTCCACATTGCTCTCCTATGCTCTGCTTAGCTCTTGTGAGGCCAGCATTAGTTTTCGTGGCACGTGATATTGGGTTACGTTACGTCTGCTTATGTTACGTTTGGTTATGTTAGGACAGAGTAGCTCTGGCTTTTGTGCTACACACTGCATTTCGATGCATTTCTGCGCTCTACGTCGCTCTACTACACTCTGCTCGACACTCGGGAGGCAAGCAGTAGAAGTCGTGGCACGATAGCTTGAGCTGCATTGCGTTTGGTTAGGTTGGGTTACGTAGTAGTTGGTTGGGGTAGCTCCGACTTTCGTGGTACACACTGCTATCGTATGGACTTCTGTGCTCTCATGTGCGCTATCACAATCTGCTTGTCTCTGTGGATGCCAGGAATAGTGTTCTCGTCACGATAGGCTGAGTTATGCTACGTTTGGTTTGGATAGGTTTGGTTAGGCTTGGTTATGATGCATTTTACTTTTGAGCTGTACACCGCTATTCAGAATTTTTCAGCGTTCTACATTACTCTACCATGCTCTGCTTAGCTCTCGCGAGGCCAGCATTCGCGGCACTACAGTTTGGTTTACGTTACGTCTGCTTATGTTACGTTTGGTTAGGTTAGGATAGAATAGCTTCGA
Organism: Eufriesea mexicana; assembly: GCF_001483705.2. NCBI lineage: Eukaryota > Metazoa > Arthropoda > Insecta > Hymenoptera > Apidae > Eufriesea > Eufriesea mexicana. The sequence continues at coordinate 141,632 of NW_016908527.1, read as the reverse complement.
CTTTTGTGCTACAAACTGCTATTAGGTGGATTACTGAGATCTGCTCTGCTCTATTATGCTCTGCTGGGCACTAGAGTGGCCGGCAATGGTCCTCTCGGAACGTTAGGTTGTGTTAGGTTACGCTTGGTTAGGTTACGTTCGATTAGGTTACGTTTGGTTAGGTTAGGATAGGATAACTTTGACTTTGTGCTATACACCGCTATTCGGAGCTTTTCTACGCCCTACGTTGCTCTACTGTGCTCTGCTCGACACTGCAGTGGCCAGTAATAGCTCTCTCGGCACGTTAGGTTGAGTTGGGCTGCGTTTGGTGACGATATGGTAGTCTTGGTTAGGTACGGATTGCTTTGACTTTTGCGATATAGACTGTTCTTCGGTGGACTTCTGCGCTCCAGTGTGATCTAGTGTATTCTGCTTGGCTCTGCAGAGGCCAGCAATGGTGGCTTCGGCACGCAAGGTTGAGTTAGGTTACGCGTGCCTTTACTAGGCTTCGGATACGTTTGGTTAGCGTAGCTTTGTCATTTGTGCTATACACTGCTATTCGTTCGATACCGGCGAAATGCATTTCCCTACTAGCATATGCTTGTCCCTGGGGATGCCAGTAAAGCGGCCGTGGCAGGTGTGGTTGAGCTATGTTACGTTCGTATAGCTTTGGACAGGATGGCTTCGACTTTTGTCCTGTAGACTGCTTTTCGGTCTACATCTGCGCTCTGCATTCCTGTTCTAGCATCTGCTTGTTTCTGGGGAGGGCAGCAATGGTAGTCGTGGCACGTTCGGTTGAGAATGGTTACCTGTTGTTGGGATAGGTATGGTTAAGCATGGTAAGTATGGCACTGACCTCTGTGATATATACTGCTATTCGGTGGATACCTGCGCTCTGCAGCGCGCTAGTTCATTCTGCCTTGGCATGGGCAGACCAGCAGTATTGTTCTCGACACGTTAGTCTGAGCTATGTTGCGTTTGGTTATGTTACGTTTGGTTAGGTTAGGATACGGTAGCTGAGGCTTTTGTGTTACATACTGCTTTTCGGTTGACTCATTCGCTGTACTGCGCTCTAATATGTTCTGCTTGGCTCTGGGGAAGCCAGCAGTAGATGTATC